>NC_091755.1:42515571-42705571 GCF_043380555.1 Nothobranchius furzeri | reverse complement strand
AGAATATGGTGTCTGTCATGGAGCTCAAACTGAGAGACGGGCTTGGGCGGTATTACCATACACAGCCAGTATTAAAAACCAGCAGCTGTGTGAGTTCCAGTACGTCATGAACAAAGCAGGGCTTGTAGGAGACGAGGATTAAAAAGGTTTCATCAAAACTAAATCATAAAGACACGTGGTTGAATTTTCTGTTTTACTTAAGTACTTTTAAATGTGTTGTCCAACTTTTGGAGATTTTCCATAAAGTTTATAAACGTGATGTCACCGTGTGATGGCGCAGAGGACGCAGCGCCAAGAGAAAAATGGCGGCTCGCGCATCAGCTGACTGGTGTCTAAAAACCACCCAACTTCTGCAGTTTGGGAGTTTTCTGCTGGTGCAAACAAAAGATGACCCGAAAGACACGCTCCGTCAGAACCGCGGCTGAAATAGCACCCGTCTGTCTGGAGGCCATATTAAAAGACAACAACGCGCTTTTCTGGTGAAAAATAAGCTGCCAGCCTTCCCCAGCCCTATTACACATGATAATGACGAGTCGATTCAACATTTAATCGATGCATCACGATGTAACACATGTCGTGAGAAGGCTCAAAAAGCTGTTGCAGAGTTGGTCAGACTGGATGACCACAGATTTGGAAATCACCCTCATGTGCACCATTTTTTTACACGATTATGCTCCCGACGAGGGATTTGGCTAAGACGGCTGCAAATCGCAGTGTGGGCCGGGCTTTAGGAATGCGGACTTCACTGAGCACATGAGCAGTCTGTGATGTCACGAGCGCATCTCCGAGCATGTGGGCGGAGCAAAAGAGTGGGGAGAAGTCAGTGGCATCTCCATTATTAAACAAAAGCGGCCTGAGCAGTCCGTGATCTCTTGACTCACTTGGAGCTTACACACTAGCGTCGGCACGGCTCCAAAAGGTATCAAACGGCACCGGAATTTGGTTTCACACACAGGTAAGATTTGCGTTTTCGGCTCAGAGGTGACACTTTTTTTTCAGACCTCTTCCCCAGCAGTCAGACTGGGACCGAGGCGACACTACGAACTGATTGGCCGGCTGAAATTACGCCTACTACCTCCAATCTGCGAGAAGAATGAGTCAGCAGAGGGATTTCCCGCATGCCCGACTCATTTTCATGCTGGATGCTGTGGAGTAAACTTCTGTCTGTAGCACGGAGCTGCTGCTCAGTGGGAACGGGAGAGAGCGAGAGCTGTCTGTCTGTCTGACTGTGTGTGTGTGTCACAAGATTATGAGGACACACAGCAAATTAATAAAATAATGTGGTTCAGTCTCCAGAAGCAACACAGCTCATGCCCGCCTTCCCTGTGTTTCAATAAAACTGACTGTGGTGCAGAGAACACGCCAGAGTTGATATGACGGAGGCCTGGAGAGGCTTCCGGCCTGTCTCTCTACGCCGTCTCCGACACAGCGTAAAACCTACTGACGTCTCTCCTGTGTGTGGTTCATTATGGGTTTAGTTTCAGGATCTAAGAAGTACCTAACAGCTGTAAATGAAATAAATAACTGTTTAAAAGTCTGCAGTGATGGGCTCAGCCTATCGCTGACTGATTTGTCCAATCACCAAACCTTAGTAAAATGGCTTTTATGGGCAGATTTGTCTGCTCTCTGAGATGTTTCATGTGTGAAGAAATGTGTGTATAAAAGATCTAGTTAAAGTGGACAAAGACGTGTACTCAAGACACCGCATGTACTCAAGACACCGCATGTACTCAAGACACCGCATGTACTCAAGACACCGCATGTACTCAAGACACCGCGTGTACTCGAGACGCGTGTACTCAAGACGCGTGTACTCAAGACGCGTGTACTCGAGACATGTGCTGTTTTAGAAAGGAAGGGAAGTAGCTAAAAGGTCAGATTGATATACGTTTGCAAGTGTTCTGTTACAATTATAATTCATACATCAGATGAGTGTAGTTCTGTATTAAGAACACATTGTATCATGTGATGATGTCACAATTCCAGTCACACCAGTGTCATAACCAGTCACTCACCCAGTGCCCCCTGAGCTGCTGCTGCTGGCACGTTCATGTTAGCGAGGATGCTCTGAAGGTCACTGAGCTGGATGGGCTGGTGTGGGGGGGGGCTTCCAACAGAGGCTGGAGTCACCTGTGTGGGAGCTGGAGCTGCAGATGGAAAAGTAATAATCACAAGGCTGTGTGTGTGTGTGTGTGTGTGTGTGTGTGTGTGTGTGTGTGTGTGTGTGTGTGTGCGTGCGTGCGTGCGTGTGAATTGAAAACCGGTTCTTGTTGAGAATCGGTTCCTATTGTTTCCATTCCTAGGAATTGTTCGCCACTTTTGCGATAACGTAGTTATTGACGTGTTTCGACCCGCTCCAGACTAGCGAATTTCAACGCAGCAGCAGCGGTGACGTTCACACGTCCTCTCCTGTTAACACTGACTATCATGTTGGCATCATTTACCATTTAACACACCTCCACACTAGCTCCAGCGACAAAGGCCTGACCTGTGGTGAGATTTTTCCCACTCTACAAAAGCTACAACAACACTGCACTAAACACGAAGATGGCTTGCCTTCAAAGAGAGAACGTTTGGGAAGATATTTCCAACCAGTGTAGGTACAATTGATTATTCATCATTAAGAAACTGAGTTAAATTGCAGGAGCCATGTGCAATTAGTTTTTGCCACTTGTTTAACTACTCTGGAATTGATAAGGAATTGGATCGATAGACAGAATTGACAATGCCATTGATATTGATAAAAACCACTATGTGTGTCTGAGCATGTGTGTGTATGCGTACACACATATGCGGGGTGTCTTTCTACACCAGAACAATTTAAATCAGAGGTCCCCAACCAGGTGCCCCCTGGCCTATTCTGAAAATAGCACATTTCACTGCTCAGCAAAGTCTAAAAGAATTTTTTCTGCAGCTATTTTTTTAATTGACACCTTATGGCCATTTCTCATTAGGCATACTCCTCTGAACCCGTGCACTCACATCCTTGTAAAACATTGTGTCGTAAACCATTATACTCCCTACATCAGAACAGTGCACTGGACAAAGCAGATGGAAGTGACCTTTTCATCAGGATGGTGGGGAGAAGGTAAAAATCCGTCCAGGGAAGAATCCTGGACTCTACTCAGATGTCCTTGGACTAAAACTACACCAGCCCTGGTTGCTGTGCCTGAGGCCTTGATGCTGAGAAATCCTGTTTGACCACATTCTCCAGGAAACAAAGAGGCCTGAGGATCTTTTCCTAGCTTGAGCTGACCCTTCCATCTACTTTAACTTGAATCCTGCTAGTAAAAGCATGACCTTCCTTCTACAACAGGTCAGACCTTTGCTAGCTTCAGCCTAGTCTTCCACTACCTACAGCCTAGCACTGGGCAATAAATCGACAATTTATTGTTATCAAAATTTCTGACTCTTATCGTGATAATTTTTCCCATATCAATACATCTGATAATAAAAGATGTGTGTAGGTTGGCAACGTTCATGTCCCTTTAAGAAGCTGTACCACCTTGAGTCACGTAAAAATGTGACTTTACGCAATACAGCCCCATCTAGTGGACAACTTTTGTTTGAGCATACCTGTAGTTATCGTCCATTTTATCGTTACTGAGGTGAAATCCTCAATATGTCGTGATCAAGGATGTGTATTTTTGAAATTCTGGCGATACGATACATATCACGATACAGGGGAGACGATACGATATATCACGATATATTGCGATACATTCAGTCAGACGTTACAAGCAATTTTTTTTTACTGAATTTATTGTAAGAACGTTCAATAAACAATCCAAACTGACACGTAACATGTTTAACATGAAGTATCTGACCCATGATGGAGGGATTTACATTTCAATGGTGGAAACAAAACCCGTTGCACACTGCTGCCAACTAGCGGGTGGCGACTGAATTGCACAAAACGAAAAGAAAATACTCAAATGTTTGCATGTAAATTCTTTCAAGAATTAAATACATGGCTGTTGAATATCAATGTAATAATCGCAGGAAAAAAATCACTATATATTGCCATATCGATATTTCCGATACACGGCTTTTGAATATGGATATAATATTGCTGGAAAAAATATCACGATATATTGCCATGTCGATATTTTCTCACATCCCTAGTCGTGATATTAATTTTAGGCCTGGACCTCAGCTGGCCTGCGGCTATCCTTCTACCATCTACAGCCTTTTGAAGGCATCATGGCCAGTGTTGTGGAGTACCGGAATACTAGTACCGCCGTTACATATTTAGAATACTAATTCTGAGTAACTGTATTCTGTAGGGATGCACCGATCAGGTTTTTTGCTGCCGATCACCGATACCGATATCAAAGAATGCTGATCACCGATACCGATCACGTGGATTGGCCAGAAATTTTCGACAACATTATAATGAGTGCTACAAACTACATAATCTGGGAATAAAGGAAATGTAACCTAATCTAAAATGGTCTGTATTAGGGTTGTCACGGTGTGAAAATTTAACCTCACGGTTATTGTGACCAAAATTAACACGGTTTTCGGTATTATCGCTGTATTTTTTTTAAACGTGCTACATTTTCACAGAATTAAATAAATATACCAGGAAAATATTGTCCCCAGTTTGTGTCTAAATTTTGCCTAAAATGTGTTATTTTGTAATTATGTTGTTTATTTTTTTACATTTTTTCCCTTTAGTCTTTAAAATACCAATATTTGCCCATAACTTCTTATTTTATGTCTGTTTGATGTCATCATTTAAAAATATTAGATCAGATGATACTCAGTACTCAAGTAGCCTTCTAATCAGATACTTTTTTACCCTTACTTGAGTAATAAACCCTATATCAGGAAAATATCGTCCTCGGTTTGTGTCCTTCCAGTGAGCTTTGCAGATGTGGGAAAATGTCATCAGGCAGTAATCGTTGTTAAATTCATAATTATTCTCGGAGAGAGACCAACTCTTATCGGCCCCTGGGAGCCCCGTAATGCATAGCGTCATTTCAACATGGGGGTGTCCGTGACACGGTTTATATGCAGGTAGCGGCGCTGCGGCTGCTTTATATAGCGACTCGTTGCATTCTCCCTCAACCCAAATCCTCGGATCACGCATTTTAGCTAAAGCGCTAACGTTAACTTGCCTTGCGTTGACTGTAGAGTTGTGGGTGATGGTCACGAAGATGTGTCATGAGATTTGAAGCGTTGCTGCCTTTCACAAACACTTTTTCTGCACGTGCTGCAAACAGGATAGCCGTCCGTCTTCTATAAACTCCCTCGGCATTCTTCACATATCTAAAAGATGCCCGTACTTCCGACTTTGTCTTCTTTGAGGGATAATAAATGTCCTCCTGAGCGCTGCCGTCTCCTCCTTTGACCATTATTTCAGCTTTAGCTTCAAGAAAGTTTTGTTGTAAACAAAGCGTGCATGTGCCGACGGCAACTTCAGCCGATGATACGGTGGCTGGTAAGGGTCACCGCGCCTACACCACTGCAGCCACGATAAACCCACCAAGATAATATAGTTTTTTTAAAAACAAGACGGTTATTATTGTCAACTTTTTTTTTTTTACCGGGGTTTACCGCTACACTGGTTACCGTGACAACCCTACCTGATCGGTTTGCTTTGATCTATTTTGAAAATTCCAATCAAAACCGATAGGGGCGCTATCGGCCGATTACGATCAAATGCCGATCCATCGGTGCATCCCTAGTATTCTGGTACAGTTACTATTTTTAAATGTGGTGCTTAGAATAGAGTTACTTTCGTAATATCATTGGAATACTTGGAATACTTCTGTGTTTTTCACTTTTCACCCGAAATATGAATAAAGAAATTCAATAAAGAAATAAAGAAATTGTCGGGCAGTGTCTACAGTCCACTGACGGCTCTCAGCTCTCTTTCTAGTCTCTGCTCTAAGCGTGGGGTGGGATCTATGGTCTTTCCCCGCATGCTATTGGATACCAAACAGCCAGACGTACTCACCGCTACGGATGTCAAGTCAACGATATGGTCCGCCCTACTCCGTCAAAAAAGATGCAAATACATCCTTTTCGAAATAAACTTAAGTACCTCAATCCATCTCCCCTTGACTCAAAGAAAACCATAAGTCAAAAATATTCCAACGTAGATGCCAAAGCTGTTTCAAACGATCCGCCGCTATCTTTACATCAGTAACATCCGGTCCACCAACAGAGTGCTGTGATTGGCCCACCAAAACAACGCTGTGATTGAACCACTACGGAGCAGGGGCCATCTTGGTTTGCTAACTTGCAGGTACATCCCGCCCATTTGCCTGACAGAGTGCTATGATTGGCCCATCAAACATATAGAGCGCTGTGATTGGACTGCTTTGGATGTCTGTCGATGAGGCAGTCTGCCATTCCATCTTGGAAAAACTACAGAACACATAAAAAAATAAAAATAATACATCGTTTTTTCTAAATAAGTGTGCTGCGATTGGCCAGTCCCAATTATTTAGAAGTGTTTTGTCTTGACTACTTTTTCTTGCAGACAGTAATGCTGTGCAATGTTCAAGCACTTTCTCACAGAAACAGAAATATAGTTTCTATTGACTGTTTAATAAATAAAAGAATCGAAACGAGGAATTGGAATCGGAATCGTTCAAAATCAAACAATGCCCAACCCTATTGGTGCTGCATCTGCAGTGATGCGGGCGTTGTACCGGTCTGTCGTGGTGAAGAGAGAGCCGAGTCAGAAGGCGAAGCTCTTGATTTACCGGTCGATCTACGTTCCTACCCTCACCTATGGTCATGAGCTTTGGTTGTGACCAGAAAAACAAGATCGCGGATACAAGCGGCCAAAATGAGTTTTCTCCAAAGAGTGGTTGGGCTCTCCCTTAGAGATAGGGTGAGAAGCTCTGCCATTCGGGAGGGGCTCGGAGTAGACCCGCTGCTCCTCCACATCGAGAGGAGCCAGTTGAGGTGGCTCAGGCATCTGGTCAGGATGCCTCCTGGACGCCTCCCTGGTGAGGATTTCCGGGCACGTCCAACCGGGAGGAGACCTAAAAGTAGACCCAGGACACCGTGGAGGGACTATGTCTCTCACCTGGCCAGGAAACGCCTTGGGATTCCCCCGGAGGAGCTGGCCCAAGTGGCTGGGGAGAGGGAAGTCTGAGCCTCTCGCCTTAGGCTGCTGCCCCCGCGACCCGACTCCGGATAAGCGGATGAAAATGGATGGATGGTCTGGTCTTGGTGTGATTCATATGAATGTCAGAAGTCTACTCCCTAAGATGGATCAAGTGAAAATCTGGGCAAACTCAACTGATACTGGTGTTTTGGTTCTGACAGAGACTTGCCTAAATAAATCAATCCCAGACAATCACATTGTACTCGATGGTTCCAATGTTGTTTGCTGTGATAGGCCAAAGAGGGGTGGAGGAGTGATCATTTTATCAAATGAAATCTATATCTATATCAACAGACAGACAGACAGCTCTTGCTGAACACACACTTTCCCATTTTTTCGGTAACAAGATGTAGACTTAACTCATCAGATTTTCAGCTAGCAGCAAACAAGCTACAAACTCTCCATGCTCCACGTGGAGTAAGCGTTTATAACCTGCAGTTATCGCGAGACTTGTAATGTATTCACATCGTACCAACACCGCTCCTCAGAAAAAGGCAGATACTAGATAACTGAGTTTTACCATTTTATATGGCGAATGCTCTCCGGGACTAAACAACCTAAAAATTAAGACTCGACCAAACAAAATGTAAGAGTCTGGAAAAAAATCCAGACATTTTTCAGACTTTATAAGGCTTTAAATTTAAATTGATTAATTTTCGACCTTCTTAAGACCCCGCGGAAAGTCTGAATAAGCACAGAGAAAGCATATAATGGCACTGAGAGGAGCTGTGGCACATGAAGTGGTCTGGGGTGACATAGAATGTTGGAGTGGTTCAGAACATGTATGAGACAGCAGTGAGGTGTGCAGTAGGAGTGACAGAGGAGTTTGAGGTGGAGGTGGGAATGCATTAAGGATGCTCCTTCTTGTTTGCTTTGGTGATGGACAGACTGATAAGATGATATTAGACAGGAGTTTCTGTGGACTATGTTGTTTGCAGATAACCGTGATCTGCACTGAGTGTAGGGTGGAGAGGAAAAGCTAAAGAGGTGGCGATATGGACTGGAAAAGAGGAAAACAGAATCCATGTGTGTGAATGAGAAGGGCAGAAGTGGAGCGGTGATGTTACAGGGAGTAGAAGGAGGGTCTGTGGTCCAAAGTGCCAGAGACGGTGCAAAAGAGGTGTGGGTATACCTGGTGTGGAGGGGGTAACACTGGTGGGAGAGGAAGCTGCAACTGGAGGTGGAGCAGGGGTGGTTGGGACCTGAGGAGAGCTCAGCCTGGGACCTCCACCCGATGGAGGAGTGGCTACAGAGGCGGCTTGGCTACGAGAGCTGAGACAAGCAAGGACACAAAGGTCAACAGAGGATCGACCACATGATGGGTTCATGCTAATGAGATGGTGGAGGCTCTCACCTGGATGAGGAGCTGCTAGTGGGTGGACCTCCACTGCCCAGCAGGTTGGCGAGTCCTGGTCCAGCTAAAGCTCCCAGGCCTCCTTAGACAAACATGAACGAGGCTGAACTCAGTCGATATGAAAGGTTGTTAGGAGTAAAGATGAGACAAATACAGAGCTAACAGGATTACTGCCCCACACTGAGGGCTAGCATAACACAAGCCCAGTATCTAAGTGCCCTTACCCAGTCCACCCAAACCAGTTGGTCCAATCAGCTGCATCAGCTGGTTGTGGCTCATATTTCCCAGAAGGTTTTGAAGGCCTCCCTCTCCTCCAAGTGCAGAGAGCTCATGCCCACTGCCCCCGCCACTGCCCGCTGCTCCAGGAACTGGAGGATTGTTCAGGAACTCGTTCACCTTACGACAGAACTCCTCATCCTTCTCCATTTTCGGCTCCTGGACGAAATTTGGCACAGTAGAGGTTTAAGGTTTAAATAACAGTTACTGTTGCTCTATTAAATGTTTTCATTAAAAGGAACAGCTGAAGGTCAGGAGTCCAGATGTTTGTTGTAGGACAAGCAGCGTCTTCTGACCTGCATCCAGAAGAATAGCCGTTTGGATCCAGCCTTGAACTTCAACACATACACACGACCAGTCGTGCACTGGTTGACTCGCTTGAATTCACAGTCATCAGGAAATATAATCAGGTCCTAGGATGGAGGACACAATCTGAGTCAGCGGTTACATTCAACATAGGGGTGGGGAATATAAGTGATGTAAGGTAGAAACGATAAAAAATTGGGTAATGATAAGAGTTTTTGGCTATATCGCAATACCGCGATAACACATGACGTCACTAAGATGTGCGCCCTGCTGACATTGGGGCAACAGAATGGCCGTGACTGCAAGCATTGAGTGGGCGGAGGAGGAGGCCCAAGTGCCTCAAGTGGCATATATTTACCACATGAGGATATTTCAAAGCATGTCATTTTGACATATATAAACAAAGGAAATAATATATCGCAATATATATCATTACCGCACATGCTTCAGATTATATCGCAATATAGATTTGAGGCCATGTCGCCCAGCCCTACTTCAACACTAAACTAAAACATCTGCATTTTTGAACCATGTTGAGCATCAGCTGTTTCTGGTGAACAGATGAGTTTCTAGTTGAGTCATTTAAGGGAATTTCAACCAACAACTTGTTTTAGTCAAGTTTAACCAAAAGCCTAGAAAATGTGTGAAAAACTCCTGAAAAAGTGCCCGTTAGTGATGGGACAGTTGAAGCGAGGTTTGAGGCTTTTCAAATCAATCAAACCAAATCAGGTTTATTGTCATTATGTTCATAACAGAGTACAAACACAACGAAAAATCATCAAGCAGGAAGCGTGACTGGTGGCAAAAGAGGCCCTTACCTCAAACCACGCTGTACAGAGCTGTTTGAGGCTGAGCAGTGCTTGCAGAAAACTAACTTTGGTGAAGCAATGTGCTGCAAAGCCTCATTGCTTAATCTGTCCCATCAGCACAAGCAATGCAGTTACCATCTAAAAGATCTAAATATAAAGCATAGCAGTAGTTTGAGACTTCATATAATAAATCTAACCTTAACTGTAAAAGGGTAAAGAGAAATAAGGAATGTTAAAGTTGCGGCCAGTGGCTGTTTAGCAACTATGGTAACTGATTAGTAAATATCAAGCTTTGAACAAAACAAAAACAAAAGCAGTAGCTTTACTCACATCATCAACATTCCCCGTGGTTCTGTCTTTCCAACAGAAATGAATCAGGGAATCATCGGACTGCTGGATGTACACCGTCCCCTTGCGTTTGTCTGGTGTAACAGTGTTCCCCTTCAGGGTCATTTTACCAGCACGAAACTCCACCAGATACTTGCTGGAGCTTCCCCTGGAATTGCTGACCAGGCTGGGAAACAGGGCGCCTGATGACATCTTTACTCTTAACTCCCAAGCGTCTGGCCTGAGGAAGGAACCGAGTGTGTTCGATCGAATGACGTACAGGCCAACTTTCAGCAGTTAGGTGACCCAACTACAACTTGGACCCACACACTTGCCTCCAAAATAACACGCGTCGATTTAGATGCGCCTAAAAATGTATCAACTTATACAGATAAAACATTAAAGAGGCGTTTCCAATATCTGGCTGTTAGCTTAAATCGCGTGTATAAATAAAGCCCACTGGTGGTCTTCTGCTACAGTTGTTTCAGACGAGCATAAAAACATCAGCCTTAGGTTCTTATACCGTTTAAAACTTGAATGAAATTACAGCGGTTACACTCAACTGTAGACCTATTAGCATAATGAGAAACTTTATATTTTTATTCACTTTTAAAACATCAAAATCACTAACTTGTAAGTCCGAGTTCTCAGACTACTGCAGACCTCGCGATAACAAAGCACTTCTCGCGGGAAGCTAACAAACTTTCTGTTGCTAACGCCTCGGTTCCACTCTGATAAGGTTAACTGAGTTCATGCGCTTTTAAACACTAAAACTGCACTTATAGGTCAAAAGGCACGTTACTGTTACTTAGATGGAGTGAGGTAGAGGTTATCACATCGGTTATACACACCTTCTTAAATGTTACATAAAGATAAGTCAACGCTAACCATGACTCGGCTAAAACCACAAACGACTAGGTCGAGGTGGCTCTTCATAAATGTTTAGAACTTTGGAAAAACGGTGGTGCCTGATGCTCTTTGACGAAGAACAACGAGTGAAAAAGAATAGTTTGAAACAAAAGCTTACCTGGCTTTAAACAACCAACAGTCTTCTCTGGGTAAGTCGTCAGCTGAAAATGTGGCGTGATGACGACATGACTGACGGTGGTGCCAGTGTATGGCAAGAGATTTTTACATATATTTGACAGATCTGGAGAAGAAGAAGAAACGATTTTTACACTCTCAAGACAAACATCACGAGATGCTTCACGAGAACTGAAAAAACAACAACTTTAAAACAAATATTAAAATTATTTATAGAATTTCATAAAAAAGGGAAAGCTGAAAATCTTTATACTGAAAAATGAGGAGGAAATGCATGAAAAGAAGGAAGTGAGAAAGAATCAGCAGGTAGTAGGGCTGGGCGATATAGCCTGAAATTAATATAGCGATATATTGAGGATTTCGCCTCAATAACGATAAATGGACGATAACTACAAGTATGCACAAAAACAAAAGTTGTCCTCTAGATGAGGCTGTCACGTGTATCAGTTGAGTCACATTGGCCATGTTCGAGATGAGCCAGTTCTGCGCAGATTAGATCACCGATGATCGGCCCGCAGTGCATGTCTGTTAGATTTGTGTCCAATTTGACGCCAACTTGCTCTGATGTCATGCATACGTAGGCAACAATAACCTGGTGATCAAGGCGGCCGCAGATTTTGGAGCAAGGCGCTGCAGTTGCTCTCCACTGGCTACAAAACCTGGGGCATGACGGGAAACACCTGGCTCTCACCTGATCTAAGATCTGATTGGTTCATATTCTGATCCAAACATCCGGTGGTAGAACATGAAATGTTAGTTGGTCACATGTGTTCTGTAAATCATGTTGCAATGAAGATGATAACTATATAGGCCATTAAGAGAAACATGATTTGTGTTCTTTTGTCACGTTTCCAATAAGCACACAAAAACTCTACAGCTGATGACCTTTACTTATTACAGTCATGTTTTCATTTGCACATGTCTACAACATATGATATCCACAAGCATGTGAGGATGTGTTTCGGTTGCTAACAGGCACCAGAATTAAAATTAAAAATTAAACAAATATGAACGCTAACTCGATATCGTCATCCGTCATCACCCGTGAGCTACATGTGGGGAAATCTGTGCGACTTAAACGCCGGCTTTCAGCCACGCCCCCTGCTGCGTCCGTCCGCTCTTGTCTGTTTTCCAGGCGAGGAGCTGCTCAACTTGAACAAGGCCCTTTTTACACGACTCAAGGTGGTACAGCTTCTTAAAGGGACATGGATGCTGCCAACCTACACGCATCTTTTCATTTTTTTTTTATTATCAAATTTATTGACATGGGAAAATTATCACCATAAGAGTCAGAAACTTCGAAAGCAATACATTTTTTATTTAAAGTCCCATTAGTTGTCACACACACTGATGTGTGTGCGAAATTCGTTCTCTGCATTTGACCCATCCCCTGTGGGAGCGGTGAGCTGCAGACACAGCCTCGCTCGGGAACCATTTGGTGGTTTAACCCCCCAATCCAACCCAGCCCTAGCAGGAAGTCACACCAAAGCAGCCTGAAGAGGTGAGTTTTCAGCTGTTTTTAAAGGAGGCCACTGAGTCCGCTGACTAAGGGGGGAGAGAGTTCCAGAGTCTGGGGGCCACAGCAGCAAATGATCTGTCACCTTTGGTTTTTAGCCTGGTGCACTGTAGGGTGATGTGGGTGTGTTTGGAGGACTTGGTCAGAAGCCGAGCACAGGCGTTCTGAACCACCTGTAGACGGTTCAGGGAGGTTCTGCTCAGACACGTGAAAAGAGAGTTGCAGTAGTCTAAGCGTGAGGAGATGAAGGTGTGGAGAACTGTCTCAAGTTCAGAGCGAGACAGAATGGGACTCAGCTTAGCAACGTTCCTGAGATCAAATCAAATCAAAGCTTTATTTATAAAGCGCCTTCCGCAACCCTGTCAGGAAGCCCAAGGCGCTGAACATGGAACACTACAAAGTTAAATAAAGTGAATAAATCAGAAAATAAAACAATTCAAATTACAGATTACAAATTACAAAAAAGGTGAAACATTCTAGTAGAAGACAAATGTGTAAAACAAGGGAAAAAGTGAACCAATGAAAACTGTGAGATAAAGTCAACAAAAAAGAGGGCAAAATTCAAACATGTTCAGGAAATGCCAAGCGGAGGAGGTGGGTTTTTAGACGACTCTTAAAGATTAGCAGAGATGGGGACAGCCTAACTGAGGGTGGCAACTGGTTCCAGAGTGACGGTGCTAGGACTGAGAAAGCCCGGTCCCCACGAGTACGACACCTAGAACGAGGGACAACGAGCAGGCCTTGGTCAGAGGAGCGCAGAGCGCGTGATGGGGAATGTCTGTTCAGGAGCGTGGCCAGATAGGGGGGAGCACCACCCTGGAAGAAATTAAAAATTAAGACGAGGAGTCTGAAGTGTGAACGATAGCAAACCGGAAGCCAGTGCAGGGAGGCCAGAACCGGACTGATGTGGTCCCGTTTCCTGGTCCCAATCAGGAACCTGGCTGCGCTGTTCTGCACAACCTGTAGGCGAGATGGAAGAAGGAAGAGCGAACAAGAGAACTGACATGAGAATCCAGGGTGAGAGCTGGGTCAAAGGTCACACAAACAGCTTGTCTGGGGCACAGATGAGGATCTCAGTCTTATCTTCATTCAGCTGAAGAAAGCTCCCACCATCCAGGTTTTGATAGTCTAAGCAGGTGTGTAACAGCTGCAGCTTAGACATCTCATGGGGCTTAAAGGAGATGTACAGTTGGATGTCATCTGCATAAAGATGGTAGGAGATTCCTTTGAAGGAGTTCAGGATGTGCTGAAGAGGAAGCAGATAGAGGAGGAAGAGCAGAGGCCCCAGCACAGAACCTTGTGGGACACCAAGGGTGAGGAAGATCAGAATCAGAATCAACTTTATTGTCATTGGACAATAAAGAAAGAGGAGGATTGAAACTTGAAGACAGCCACAGCGAAGGAACGCTCAGACAGATAGGAGGAGAACCACTCCAGAGCAGATCCTGATAGGCCTACCCAGTCTCTCAGCCTCTCCAGTAGCAGGTGATGGTCAACAGTGTCAAAGGCTGCAGTCAGGTCCAGCAGGACCAGAACAGAACAGTCCCCTGCATCAGGGTGGATTACAGCATTCTTAAAGTAAGCAGGGACCTGACCAGAGACCAGAGATGCATTAATTATAGAGAGCACGCTGGAACCGATGGACTGAAAAGCACTTTTAAACAAAGATGAGGGTAAGACGTGGAGGGGGCATGCAGAGGTCTTCATAGAGTTAACTAGTTTGGTTAACTCAGGCAAAGAAACAGGAGCAAAGCTATCTAGGATGCCTGGTTGGAGATAAAGATAAAGCTGAAGAAGGGATGCTATCTAACCTTATTGTCTGACTTTATTCACAAAGAAAGACATCTTTCCTAGCCTAGTGAACTAGACCAAATTCTTGCTTTGCAAAGAATGGTCTAGGCATGCTCCATTGGAACCTCAGCAGCTCCTACCAGGACTCTGGCTGGCCAATCACAGCTCTCTAGAGGGGTTTCAAACACATAAAGAGCTGTGATTGGTCCATAATGGTGGGCCAATCATAGTGCTCTATCTGCTTAGTGAACAAATCACAGAGCTTTATCCGCTTTGTGGGCCAATCAGGGCCCTCTATATGCCTGGTGGGTGGGATGATGCAACAGAGTGAAACAAGAGTATGTCACATTCATTGTCCAGTAGCATGCGGAGATCATTTGAAAGACAACGGTAGATCCCGCCCCACAACCGAGAGCTGTCAATGGAGCGTGGCCAGACTAAATAATACATTTATTTAGTCTGGCTTGCCAGGCTACATCTTTCCTGTATCAGAATCAGAATCAGAAGTTTTTTATGCCATATGTCTGCCAAGTCACAACATTAGGAAATTGCTGCGGTATTTTGGTGCAGAAGGTAAGATAGAAAAATATATTAATTAAGAGATAAGCAAATATAAGAAATAATAAAACACTCATGATAAAATTATTAATGTAAAAAGTGGCAAGAATTGTACATGAAGTTTTCACAGTCTCCATCAGTGTGGATGGAGGCTGTAGGTGAAGCAAGAGAGACAATACTGCTGACATCATACACATTTAAAATGTGAATAAAAATATAAAATGAGAGAATCTCACAACTGAATTATTTCTATGTAGAATGAAGATTGTGGACATCATAAGCAAAAGTCTTTGTTTGAGGATTTACCATTTCGGGTGTGTATCTCACTTTTTGTCTATTTACTGTTCATCAGCACTGTTACGAAATTCAACTTTGAGAGTAAATTCTTTCGTTTTTTGCCTTTTGTGTAAAAGTAAAGTAACCTCTTGTGATTTTTGTTGTTGCTTTATTGGTTTTCTCTTTCCCCTTTTTTCCCGTTTATCGTGCTGTTAATGTCTGCTCGACCCTCACTGTTCTGTGAGATTGAATTATAACATTTAAAAAAGAATCTAGACGTGTAATTTCCACTCTAGCACTGTAGAGGGCGGTAACGCCCTAGCAGCGAACTACCGTTTGAAAAACAAAGAAGAAGAAATCCCGCCGCGCCGTGAACGCGCTCCGACTGGACCTGTCACGGATTGACAGCTCGCGTCCTCCACTGTAGCTGCTAGCTCGGCCGGCTGTTTGAGCGGCTTGGAAGTTCTAACCTGAAATGCGAGATTCATAAACTTTAAGCAGGCGTCGAGTTGGAGATAAAGAAAACAAACAAAAGTAAATAGCAGCTGCTGTACTTTATCAAAGACAGGTAAGAACACGCGCCGGACTATCAGTCATTGGATTAGTTAGCTAGCTAAGCGCTAAATGCAGACTAGGACAGGGACCAACATGGATGCTGGTTGCGTTCATTTGATTACGGTGCCTGGAGATTATCCGCTTTACCGCCGTTTGATTCCCAGGCTGACCGGACAGTTCTAGTCTCGGTGGGCGCTACCGGAGTCCCTCACTCCCTCATTCACGGTCAGAATGAAGCGGATCTCTCCGCTGACGGAATTATTTATTACTATTATTGGCTCAAACGTGACAGAAGTAAATCCTGTTCTTTAGAAGACAACACGACATCGAGCCGGGTACTGTTCTGCTGCTTGTAGTCCGTTGGGTCAGCCGGACTGATCCCGAACTACCACCACCCGTTTTGTGATGGTGCTGCAGCTGGGACACAGCAGGTGGCGTCCACGGGACAGGTGGGGGGTCACAGATTAGTGGCGGTCTGTCCTGAACTACATACTGTTGTTAAGATCTGGGCTGTTTTCTTCTTTAGAGTATTGATCGACCTGCTACAATTAAAAATTATGCGTTTGTTTTTGGAAAAAATGTGTGAAAATTGAATATTAGACCAATCAAAAATTATTAGATACAGTTATCACTATAAATGTTTATACTTGACCTCTGGTGAGAGGAGCAGGGCTCAGGAAACGTTCCAGCTAAGCTTCATGTCTCCATTCAGTTAATCAGCTGACTTCATACAAAATATCCAACCTCAAAGCTTCTCTTTCAGTTAATGCAGAGACAGAATAGGCCTGAACTGTAGGTGAGTTGATAATAATAAGGACCTTTTGTGCATTTGGTTTAATTTTGTTTCACTAATCAGTCTTTGTCACGACTCACAACACCTTTAGGACTGATTTTAGACTTGGATCTTTCTTCCCGTGACTTAGCCACATGTGATCTGATCATGTGAGAGATTCACTTTTACTTTTGTTCTGTGACTTCACCTTTTCTCTCGTCTCTGTTGAACATTAAAAACAGGAAATGAGAGCAGCTGAAAGGCTCGACAACATGCAGGCACACTAGGAATATTCTAAGTAGGGCAGGGCGATATGGCCTAAAATCAATATCACGATATATTGAGGATTTCACCTCGATAATGATAAGTGGACGATAACTACAGGTATGCGCAGAGACAAAAGTTGTCCTCTAGATGAGGCTGTCACATGTATCACCTAACGTGACTCGAGGTGGTACAGCTACTTAAAGGGACATGAATGTTGCCAACCTACACACATCTTTTCATTTTTTTTATCATCGAATTTATTGACATCAGAGAAACTGTCTCAATAAGTCAAACGATCAATTTTCGATTTATTGCCTGCCCTAATCCTAAGTGAACCATATTTTAAAATTTGCATCAGAGTTGTGTATTGGTGAAATTTTGGTGATACGATACGTGTCGCAATACAGGAGAGACGATACGATGTATCACGATGTACAGATTCAGTCGGATGTTACTGATGATATTTTTAGACTAGACTTTATGTAGGAAAATTCAATAAACTGTCCAAACTGATACGTTTAACTTGAGGTATCTGAACCATAACAGAGGGACTTCCATTTCAATGGTGGAAGCAAAACCCATTGCACACTGCTGCCATCTAGTGGTCAGTGTTTGAATTGCACCAAACAAAAAAAGAAAATACATAAATGTTTAATTCTTCTTGTTACGTCCCCGACATGTGTTGGTAAAAATGTGAAGGATGGGGGTAACATAAGAACTGGCGGCGGTGTTTAAAATGGGTTTATTCGTACAAAAGGTATTAAAACACAAGCAAACAGATCTCTCTAAAAGGTTAACATCACGAATGATCAACTACAAAACACCTGGTAGAAACTTATATTAAAAGTTTACCGAAACAAAGGTGTTCTAAAAAGCCCGAAGCTGATAAAAGTCCCAAACAATTTACTGATTAAAATACCTGGTAAACGCATATTTTAAAAGTTTTACCCTCACGAAGGTGTTTAAAACCGAAGTCAGTAAAATTGCACAAACCAAGTTAACCTTTACAAAAAAACCGAGCACACAAAAGATCCCCCTGGATCATCCAAACTATCACCAAGAGTTAAAACTATCACAGTTTAAAACTCCAACAAATCCAAATGCGTCTAAACGAAAGGGGTTGAGAACACACAAAACCCAGGAGGACAGCAGAACCCCTGCACTGCTGCCTCCCAGACTGCTGAAGGCACAGCCCTTTTATGCAGGAGTTTGCTTCATCAGGAGGATTCAGCTCAGCTGTGCTCCTCAGCAGCCCGGGAGAGAGGAGGAGGAGGGGCGGTGTCAGGCTGATTCACTGGAGCTTGGTGATCTTGGCTCCTGCTCCTCCCTCAAGGCTGGCAGCCGTGACACTTCTAAAAATTAGACACACAGCTTTTTAATATCAATATCGCTGGAAAAAATATCACAATGTATTGCCATATCGATATTTTCTTCCATCCCTGATTTGTTTGTAGGCTGACTTATTAATATATTTAGTAAAGAGTCGTTCTGCTCTGCTTTAACAGTCTTTGAACCGGACTGTTTGGCTCATCTGAGCAGTGACGGACTGCTGATTCTACATCAGCTAATGAATTACACGGGCTGTTCTCCACCACTGTGCCAAGATGTGCCCTTCCGTTTACAAGCAGAGATGATGATGATGATGATGTGTGTTTAATAAAAGTATAGCTGTGTGTTTCTGCTCTAAGCTCAGTAACATGCTGCTTTTACTCAGCCCTATGTTTGTTGGGCTAACATGTTTTGGTATGATTCATGCATAAACTGGTGTCCCGTTGTTACTCAGCATCTTCTATTGAAGCCACATAATAAATGTTTGTACGGCCACGCCACAGGTATACGGAGGTGGGCAGGACGTCACCGTGCTCTCGCTTCAGGAGAACAAAGAAGCTGTAGAGCATCTGCGGCCACCTGTTCTTGTTAGGGTTTTTATATTGGCCTGGATGTAACAGCAAATGACCGGATCAACAAGTTTGTTGTTATTGTGGCAAGGTGGAGAAACGAGGGCCCGGGCGGGATTCGATCCCCAGACTCCCGGGTGAGTCATACGCTCTAACCAGTCAGCCAAAGGGACATCCCCTTAGCCAAGTAGCCAGGGCACATGATCAATCGGGACACTGTGACAGGACGCTCACACTGCCACATTATTTTGCTGTGACTGTCTGACATGAGTCCTGGATGGACCTGTTGTGTTGCCAGCCATGTGCCCTGGGTAAAATGAGCACGTTTTACTTAACAAACTAGATGTTTTATTGACTTGTTTTAAATCCATGTGAACAGGTGAAGCGCTGCGTGCACGTGGAAACGGGTGAGAGGCAAGGAGACCGCTAAAGGCCATGGATCACCAGAGACAAAGGACTCTTTCTACATCGGGAGAATCCCTGTACGTGGTGCTGGGAGTGGATAAGAACGCCACAACAGAAGATATCAAGAGATGTTACAGGTACGTTTACAATAAAGTTGTGTTCTGCTCCTGCTGAGCGGAGAGGAGCGCCCCCTGTTGTCGGGGACAGGGGCGGAAATCCCATTTAATTTTTTTGGGGGGACAGTAAGCAGTAAAATGTCAGAGTAATTTTTGAGGGGACATGAAAAAAATGGCTGTTTTGCAACTTGCAGGGCAGACCTCCAACATGAGCGAGTTCACTAAGATACCAGCCAATCAGAGGTGAGCTGTCTCAATATCAGGAAATGATGTCCAAGACTGGCGCAGCACGAGCTGCAGCCAGTTACAGCAGCTTTTGCTTCTTTACTCTTTTGGTATTGTCTGCTTGTCTTGTATCGTTTTTAAAGCCTTTATTGTGGGCGTATGCCCCCTCAGCCGTACGATCCACAGGAGTACTTTTGTATCTTTTGTTTATTTTACTGTTTTCTGAACCTGTTGGGAACGCACTGGGAAATTCCTCCGGCTCCATCCATGCACCCATTGTTTACACCAGAGATCAGCTGTTGGCGCTGCGGACACGGGTGATCTTCTCCACAGAAGGGCCGATTCTGCCCCACAACTAAGGAGGAAATGTAGAGTGCAGAGCAGGTTGTGAGCTTCAGGAGAGAAAACGGGGATATAAACCATATTTACCCTCCATGATTATGGGAAATGTCCAGAGGTGGAAAGAGTACTAAAATTTCCTACTTAAGTACAAGTACCAGTACTTTGATAATTTTTTACTCAAGTACAAGTAAAAGTACTTGCCTAAATTTTTACTCAAGTAAAAGTAAAAAGTATCGTAAGTAAAATGTACTCAAAGTAAAAGTTACCTACCGTAAATCCTCTAATATTGGCCTGTATTTAATTAACTGCCGGGTATCATATTTTGGCCGGTGTCGGAGTCGGCGGAGGTGAATAATGGCCGGTTTTTTATTGTGGCTGGGTGGAATGTGGCAACAAGCAAGTACGGGGGCGGTTGTGTCTTTCGTCTCACTTTTGATTTGCCAGCGATAGACCGCGAGGATAACTTTAACCGTGCGGAGACGAAGAGGAGGCGAAAATTTGATATCAAGTTCAAAGAGAGCGTGCTGATTATGCTGCAGAACACTCTGGGGAGCAGTATCAGGGGTTGTATGAACTAGTCACTAGTCGACTTCACCGCTCTATAGTGACTTGTTATGCCTGTCATCGACTAGTCGCTGTCACGTGATAATGACCGGCAAGATGCAGTCCACGGAGAAGACAGCAGCCTGCTGTCAGCAGGTGACAAGCTCCTGCGCGTCGGGAGGCAACGCGCTGTGCCAGAGCATCGGTACTGACACCCGCCGTAAAACAAACATTTAACTAAATTGTGACCTTTACCCTCTTGCAATTTAACCTTCCCCTCACCCCCATCTTAACCTTAACCAGCTTGCGCATGCAAAGCTCTGATTGTTGACGCGCTCCAGACATCTGCGTCCTGAGCACGGCCACAGTAACATTATCAAATCAGGTGTCGCCACCTCAAAAACTAATTTAACACGCGATCGTTCATGTCGGCTCATTTCCTTTCATGTTTTCTGTCTTTTATTTGTGTCTGATGCGTTTCGCTGCTGTGGAGCGGGGCGCATCACCTGTTTTGTCCTCCGGTGACGTACCTCACCGGTGCAGCCGGCGAGCACTCCGCTGTTTTAGCGGTCGGTAGATCTTTTAGAACTGCAGTTCAAAGGTAACTCATGAGGTGAATATATATGAACCCAGGTAGCAGTTTCTCTTTAGGATTGAGAGGAGATGCAGGAAGATAATAAACAGATAGGACAGAAAAATAGTCAAATAAAAACAAGTTAGTTTTTGTACCTGCTGGTTGCAACAAACAGACACCATTGAAGGTAATCAGAAGTGAGGAACAGAAAATAAATAATTATTTTAATGTTTAGAGCAGCAGGAACTCTGAGAGGCTGCAGGCGCATCAGTGAGTTTGTAGCCGCTGCGCAGGGGGAGGGGGGAGAGGGCTGAAGCAGAAACTACCGTTGTTAAGAGAAATGTGTTTAACTTTGAAAATGTGGGCGCAATTTTAATTGTCAAAAACTCCAGCGAACCATTAGTTCATTTTGCTCAAATAGAAATAGAGGCCCGCCTCTAATTCTGGCCCTCCTTCCAATAAAGGCCTGGAGCTTGATGAGCTTCAGTCAAATACAGGCCCGAGCCTGTATTAGAGGATTTACGGTAGCTTGATCATTCCTACTAATACAACACACTGCATATTTGTATTTGTAGCCCTTCTACGCTTAAACACAGGCCCATGTCCAGGTCTCCCTGCTAGTGCCCACTCTTTGGAGGCCTGGCGTGCTTCAGCGTGGTACTCAGACACACGCTCTCTCTCCAGCTTGGTCTCATCTTTGTTTTAGTTTTATGTCTGTGAAAGGGAATGCTAGCCTTATGTAGAGCATTCACTATGTCATTATACAGGTTACCTACTGCTGAGATCTTTACAGTCCGTTTCCCTACAGGTGGCTGCTGCTACCCAGGGCAGGAAAATACCAGCCAAGAGTGTCTCAGTAAGCAGCTGATAGTTACATATGTCCTCCTCAGAGAGGGTAGGCCAGTCTAGAACTTTCCTGGCATTTTCACTGTCCTGTTCTTCAGACAAGGGCACACACTCCAGATTGATTTTGAACCTAAATGGGATGGGATCAGAGCTACAGTATATAGCTCATATAAGATGCCGATGTGTGACAGGGAGGAGTTAGCATCAGCTGTTGGGACACAGTGATCCAACCATGAAGCCGTGTGCCATGCTTCACTAATAAAAGTCTAGCTATCTGCAGGTAAACACACCTCAGCTGACAGCAGTAAGGCACCATCTTCAGAGTTGTTTCAGGTGTCTGGCAAAGATTGAGTTTCCATCAGTAACATCTGCATTCATATGACCAATAATACACACATTACCTTTTATGAAACCATTAATAAAAGCAAGTCTATTAAGAAACTCAGCTTCAGTATTAAGGCACTGAGACGGCATACACACATTCAGGATGACGTGTTGTGTAAGGGTATAGCTATACACCAGTCCTCATCACATTTATATACGATATAGTTTCTTGTTCCACACCATCTGGTTTTCTCCTGCTTATTCATCCATGTCCAGTGACACTAGTTGACTCTCCAGCCCCATGAAAATGATTATTAGTGGAATTTAAACCATTTAGATCCTGTTTTGTTAAAAAGGTGATCGCACCTTGTCAAATCGCATCAGAAAGGTGAGGAGATGACAAGTGAAAGCAGGAGGACACGCAGAGAGAGCATGTCTACAAAGGGAAAGTCATTTTAACAACTAATCAGCAATCAGACCTCTCTCTAACTCCTGCAAGTCGCACACTGAGCAGAACATTTTGCACTAAGTGTTCTACAAAATAAAGCGAGAGCAAAACTTTGTTTTTTCTGTTCTTTTCCTCTCTGCTGATCCGAAAAATGACCTGACCCGTGACTGAAACCCGTGATCCGATCCAAACCGTGAGATTTTTCATTAGTCGAACCACTAAAGACAAGCATGGCTACAGCAAGTCTGAGATAGTAGGCGCTCCAGTCAGTCAGTGTTGCAGCATTTCAAAATGTGTTATTGCTGTCAGTCTGGGAGATTATTGGCTCACAGTGGAGACAAGCCTCAGAAGGTAGGCAGGAACCATAAACGGTGCAAGTTCCAATGAGCGTCTCATTTCCATGTGAGATGTACAGTACACGCATCAGGCATGCACCAAGCTTAACCCATCTGCAGTGGTATTTAGTATACCTTATCTATCTAGAAAGGCATGTTTCGTGCACCACCCCTCTCTCCTTTCCAACGATCAGAGGTGTGTGTGTGTGTGTGTGTGTGTGTGTGTGTGTGTGTGTGTGTGTGTGTGTGTGTGAGTGAGTGATTTTGGATCATTATTGTATTTTACAGGGTGTTACGTCCCCGACAGGAGATGTTCAAATGTGAAGGAGGGGGTAACATAAGAAATACGACAGTGGCGTTTAACATGGGTTTAATTGTGATAAAAGGTTCTAAAAAAACAAGAGCAAACAGACGGCGAGCATTATTAAAATAATGCTAAACGAAAAATTCACTATAAGGTTAACAGTTAAAAGACAAATTATCAACTATATAAAACACCTGGTTAAAACTTTATTAAAAGTTTTACCTAAACTGAAGGTGTTTTAAAACACAATGACGTTGATAAAAGTCTAAAAACTAAATCAGAGTTAACCTTAAAACACAGTCAACACTAGGTGACATGCACAAAAGATCCATGTGGATCACTCAGAGTTAGAACTATAAGTTAAAACTCATCACAACGACGGGGTTAAACCAAATGAGACCTGGAGGACAGCAGAACCCCTGCACTGCTGCCTCCCAGACTGCTGAAGGCACAGCCTTTTGATCCCAGGTGTGGCTCATCAGGAGGACTCAGCTCAGCTGTGCTCCTCAGCAGCCTGGAAGAGAGGAGGAGAAGGGGCGGTGTCCAGTCAATCACCAGAGCTGGGTGATCCTGGCTGCTTTTTCCCCCTCTTCAGGCTGGCAGCCGTGACACAGGGGAGCCAAAATGCTCCCACACATGCGACTTCAGTGATGCAGGTGAGCTCCTTTCCTCCTCCGTCCGTTATCACCCCCGCTGTGTTTCTGCTTTGGGTTAAACCGGTAGCGCCTACGCCCTCCACCAGACCGATCCACGGACCGTGTGCCGAACCGATGCGTACGAATCACAGAACATTAATAATAATAATAATGAGGATTTATTGCATCCCTACTTGTCTCTGTTCTGATTAGCAGCACTTTTGGTGCATGTCTGGCACAAGCAAGCATGCCCTATGACGTAATATCTGCGACCGTTGTGAATCGACTTTCCTTGTTTCTATGACGACAGATGTTTACACTAGTTAGCACGTTTTACATCCACTCTCGGGTCATCGTTACATGAAGGTTTAGATGAAGGTCTCTGTTTTTCACTCATGCTATTCTCAGTTCATTCGTGTATTATCTCATTTCTTTCGTTTGATGGGTGTTTTGTGTACACGTGTTTTATTGTTATGATTTAGACTGACTTGTGCAATCATTTGGTTTCTGTTTGCAGGAAACTGGCGTTGAAGTTTCATCCTGATAAAAACCCAGAGAACCCAGAGGCAGCTGATAAGTTTAAGGAAATAAACAACGCTCACTCCATCCTGGTCGACCCCACCAAGAAGAACATCTACGACAAGTACGGTTCCCTTGGCCTCTACGTGGCGGAACAGTTTGGCGAGGAGAACGTCAACACCTACTTTGTTCTGTCCAGCTGGTGGGCCAAGGTGTGTTCCATAAGGTCTTACCTGATCTGCTGTTCCACCACTAGATGTCACTCTTTTACTCCAACCCAGGGGTGTCAAATATGCGGCCCTCCGGCCGCGAGAGGGTTGTGTAAACTTTATTTTCATACTTTACAATGTAGAGTGAAAATAAACTTATCTTTGTGAGCAAGTTTTCTCTGTAATGAGTATAAATAAAACAAAGCTGCGCTCAAGGCTCACACAAGAACTTGAATCACATCCTGAAGTTGGCCGCCACTCAGGGCTGTCGTTTTATCAGACAGGAAGGATGGCTCGCTGGCAAGTGACATTCAAGTGCGTCAGGAGCTCCTGGTAGATAGTGAGCAAAGTGTTGGAGACCTCTGGTCTAAACTCGTATTAACAGACCGCTGAAACAAGAACATCAACTACGGAAAGTTTCATCTGGTTAACCGAACCTGCTTTTCCTCCCTCAGGCTTTGTTCGCCTTCTGTTGCTTGGCAACAGGTTGCTATTGCTGCTGTTGCCTGTGCTGCTGCTGTAACTGTTGCTGTGGTAAATGTAAACCTCGACCACCCATGGACCAGGACCCAGAGTTCTACGTGTCTCCTGAGGACCTGGAGGCCCAGATGACTGCAGATGAGAGAGGTGGGGTTATTCTGCTTCTGTTGCTTCAGGGAACATTCATGTAGGTTTAAACCCATTTTTGTGGATACAGGAGCAACTTGAACACGGAACACTGATTTTTTTTTAATGGATTGGTCACTGAGTTTTTCATCCAGGCTGAACATGAAAATAGTCTCCTACACCTATCTCCTGCATTAGCTTCTGATATTAAACCAACGGTGAAACTCTAGGATTAGATAAGCCTGACAGATCTACGTCACACTGTCTTAACATTCATGGACTCGCCCATCCTCACTCAAAATGGGGAAGGCTGTTTAGCATCCAGGAATAGCTAAACGTTAGCATTAGCAACTCCACCTCACAGCAGAACTCCTTAAGGCTCGTGTTATTAGGAGTCTGAAGTAGGGATGCACCGATGGATCGGCATTTGATCGTAATCGGCCGATAGCGCCCCTATCGGTTTTGATCGGAATTTTCAAAATAGATCAAAGCAAACCGATCAGGTAGGGTTGTCACGGTAACCAGTGTAGCGTAAACCCCAGTAAAAAAAAAAGTTGACAATAATAATAACCGTCTTGTTTTTTAAAAAACTATATTATCTTGGTGGGTTTACCGTGGCTGCGGTGTAGGCGCGGTGACCCTTACCAGCCACCGTATCATCGGCTGAAGTTGCCGGCGGCTCATGCGCGCATTGTTTACAACAAAACTTTCTTGAAGCTAAAGCTGAAATAATGGTCAAAGGAGGAGACGGCAGCGCTCAGGACATTTATTATCCCTCAAAGAAGACAAAGTGGGAAGTATGGGCATGTTTTGGATATCTGAAGAATGCCGAGGGAGTTTATAGAAGACGGACGTACGGCTATCCTGTTTGCAGCGCGAGCAGAAAAAGTGTCTGTGAAAGGCAGCAACGCTTCAAATCTCATGACACATCTGCGTGACCATCACCCACATCTCTGCAGTCAACGCAAGGCAAGCTAACGTTAGCGTTTTAGCTAAAATGCGTGAGCCAAGGCTTTGAGTTGAGGGAGAATGCAACGAGTCGCTCTATAAAGCAGCCGCAGCGCCGCTACCTGCATATAAACCGTGTCGCGGACACCGCCATGTTGAAATGACGCTATGCGTTACGGGGCTCCCAGGGGCAGATAAGAGTTGGTCTCTCTCCGAGAATAATTATGAATTTAACAACGATTACTGCCTGATGACATTTTCCCACATCTGCAAAGCTCACTGGAAGGACACAAACCGAGAACAATACTTTCCTGATATAGGGTTTATTACTCAAGTAAGGGTAAAAAAGTATCTGATTAGAAGGCTACTGGAGTACTGAGTATCATCTGGTCTAATATATTTAAAATGATGACATCAAACAGACATAAAATAAGAAGTTATGGACAAATATTGGTATTTTAAAGGCTAAAGGGGAAAAATGTAAACAAATAAACAACATAATTACAAAATAACTAATTTTAGGCTAAATTTAGACACAAACTGAGGACAATATTTCCTGACATACAGGGTTTATTTAGTTGTGTGAAAATGTAGCACGTTTAAAAAAATACCGCGATAATACCGAAAACCGTGGTAATTTTGGTCACAATAACCGTGAGGTTAAATTTTCACACCGTGACAGCCCTAATACAGACCATTTTAGATTAGGTTACATTTCCTTTATTCCCAGATTATGTAGTTTGTAGCACTCATTATAATGTTGTCGAAAATTTCTGGCCAATCCACGTGATCGGTATCGGTGATCGGTATCGGTGAGCAGCATTCTTTGATATCGGTATCGGTGATCGGCATTAAAAAACCTGATCGGTGCATCCCTAGTCTGAAGCTCAGCTCTGATCTGACTCACTTCTACTTCTTGAAACAGGCGAACTGGAGCTTTTGTCCTCGCAGGAAACGACTTGCCTCATTTCACACTGGAAACATCAGCCGAGCTAAAAACGGCAGGTTTGCGCAATTTGCTCGCGACTTTTACTGTGTGCTACTACACACCGGGAGAATCTCAGCTGCAGAGCGGCTTCTCGTCTGTGCTACTTGCTGGACTCATGAGATCACAAAATCCCTAGAGACTTCATCAAAGGTCACAGTTTGCTTATGCAATCCGCCATTAAACCAAAAATATATATGTCATATATGTAGTTGTTCCTCTCCACTGCCAGGACTAAAGCTGCGACAAACACACCGCTGCACTTCTGGAACTATGCAAGGAGTAAATAAGCTGTTGGGTCACACATAGTGACGTAACCTACGTAGATATAAAATGGCACGAAAAGACTAACGCACAGCAAGGAGATTAGGTTCTACTAAACAGACACTAGGGGGCGCTGAAAGCAAGCAAAACTGCTTAGTCTCCCATTAAAGATGGAGCCCAGTGGAGGGTGGGGGCTAAATATTGTTCATAGAAACATCAATAACAAATGTGTCATAGCTAGAAATACTAATGTGTGTGTGTGTGTTCCAGATGGCAGTGATCCTATCGTCATGCAGCCGTCTTCAGCAACAGAAACCACCCAGCTCACCTCTGATGCACACCACAGCTACAAGACCGACTCGTACTAGGAGCTCCCTACGCACACTAACCTTAACCCCTCCCAGCACACACACACACACACACACACACACACACACACACACACACACACACACACACACACACACACACACACCTAAAATTATCTTTTGATTTCTGTCCATGTACTTTAACCATGAAACCAGGACGGACATGTGATCCAGTTAGATGTGGAAGATCCTGATGTCTCTGTAAAGTTGTTCCTTGAGTTTGGATCCGTCCTCTCAGCACAGACCTGCCTTCACCTGCCCTATGTGTCTGTTAGCAAACCTGCTGAGTTACATTCTCTCATGTTCCATAATAGACTACATCGTTTTTTATTTTAACTAAATGAAAGTAAAGGATTAGACCAGATCTTCAACACACGTTCCTGTTATCACCAGCAAGTTTTGAGAGCCTTTTAAAGCTGCGGGCCTGCAGCCTAAATGCTGTTTAGCTGCAGTTTGGATCCATGTCGTGTCTCTATACTTCATCAGCTTCATAACAACACAAGATCCAGTCAGCTCTGCAAGAGCATGACAATAAAAATTCTAAAGGATGCCCTGGCTTCTAAGATTATATATATATATATATATATATATATATAGGTGGGGGAGTAAAGCTTTCTGAAAATATTTTTGATTAAATGCTAGAAAATTAATTTGTTTTCCCAACACTCCATTTAATGTTTACTCACTTCTCACTAGGGTCTCAGGGAGCAGCTGTCTAACTTCATTTGGCACCAGGTGAGAGGCGGGGCTAAACCTGGACAATTCTCCAGTCCATCGCAGGGACACACAGAGACAGCCACTCACATCTAGGGACGATTTACTCTCCATTTAAGGTGACATACTAGTTTTTGGTCTGCAGGAGAAACTCATGCACACATGGGGAGAACATGCCAACTCCACACGTGCTTGGGGAGAACATGCCAACTCCACGCGTGCATGGGGAGAACATGCCAACACTCCACGTGCATGGGGAGAACATGCCAACTCCACACGTGCATGGGGAGAACATGCCAACTCCACACGTGCATGGGGAGAACATGCCAACTCCACACGTGCATGGGGAGAACATGCTAACTCTCCACATGCATGGGGAGAACATGCCAACTCCACACGTGCATGGGGAGAACATGCCAACTCCACACGTGCATGGGGAGAACATGCTAACTCCACATGCATGGGGAGAACATGCCAACTCCACACGTGCATGGGGAGAACATGCTAACTCCACATGCATGGGGAGAACATGCCAACACTCCACGTGCATGGGGAGAACATGCCAACTCCACACGTGCATGGGGAGAACATGCCAACTCCACACGTGCATGGGGAGAACATGCCAACTCCACGCGTGCATGGGGAGAACATGCCAACTCCACACGTGCATGGGGAGAACATGCCAACCACGACTGAACAAACAGCTGATCAGCTTATCTTCTATTCCACAACATGGACTTGGTGTCTCAGTAACATGTCCTGATTCATGATGTGTAGTTTCCTGCGTGGTGGATCTGAGGGTTTGTTGACGTGTGCTAATGTTTTTTGGTGTTTTTGCTCCATTTTGTCTTCTCTGTAGTTTGAGAGCTAAACACCATCTGTCTTCTACATGTGAAGGTGTGACTATTATGTGTGCAGAGGATCTGACTGAAGCAGTGTCTCCATAACCTGGTTTTACTTCAGTAATAAAGAACAATGACAGATATAAAACTGTACCATACTCTAGTGACCACATAATTTCAAAGGTTTAGCCCCTTTCATTGTAATTTTAGTTCTAGTTTTATTTTGAGTGAAGTTTTAATGCTGTACATGTTTTGTAAAGTCTTGTAGATTTACTGTATTTGATCAGGTCGTTCAGATGTTTTAATACTTTTTCATGAAGGGATCGTATTTATATCCAAAGTTTTATTTGTTCAGGTGGGCTGGTGATTTGTAAACAAAGTAATGTTATTGTAGCAGAATAAATTTTGTTAGGATCATTTATTATTATTATTATTATTGTAGGTTATTTTTCCATTTTGTAGTTATTTGTGTCTTTCCCACTCTCTTTCTCTCTCTCTCACACACACACACACACGTATTTCTACATATCACGAGGAAGTGCAGTAAAGAGCCATTTTCCTCTCTTACCTCCAACTAAAACATACTAAATTTTTAGGGACTCTGCTGGTTTACAGTGTTTTTCAGTTTCACGCACTAAATAAAAGTAAACAGAAGATTGAGATTTTTGCCTGATGGGGAGGAGTCAGGACACCTCCACCCAAACATCATCTATGGGTTTAGCCTACAGGTTAAAGCAGGGCTGGTGCAGTCTTTTTGGTAGATTTAATGTTTAGGGATGTGTAGAATGTTTGATGTGAATCATTTTGACAATCAAGTGACACTGACAGTTGCCATAGAAACCAGATGTTAACATGACTGTGTTTGGGTCTGAAGGAAGTTTCTGTTGTAAAATAAACTGCCAATGCTTCAGAAGGAAGTTTGTTTAATACAGAAACCTTTTCATTACCAAGGGTCTTTTTCTCCCATTAAAGCTGTGAGGAGACAGCTGCTTCTCTCGCTGCTGTGAGGCTCAGAGGGGGAAGGAGAAATGAAGGATATTTCTCCACGTCCTTCACCAGAGGAGAGGGATAGGAGGAAGGACTTTTGGAGGCCAGCAGCCCTCAGCTGCTCTTGTATCCATCGACATTAATATATGGACAATGGGTTTCCATAAACTCCAATAAGTTTTTGAGCTAAAATGGGAGGTGGCCACCACCGCCATGTTGACCGTGTCACAGGTTCCGTCAAGCCCAGACAATTCCATAAAAGGGAAGAGAGGTGGAGCTAGCTAAGGGTGGGGCTGTAAAGCTGGGATCAACTGACGACACCCGGTCGAACTAGCTACAAGCTAACCTGAAGTTAACCCAAAGCTAATGCGGGGGTGGGAGCTAAGCTAACGGAGGTAGCAACCTAGCTACAACCGGAGTGAACTGTGCACAACACCAGAGCTTCTAAGTCAGAGATACGCCGGGCTGACCGCTGGGGAGAACCGGGTGGAACACAGAGGTCTCAGAGAGCTCCACAAGCCGGCAGCCGCACAGCAGACAAGCGCCGCTGCGATCTGAGATGTGCAGAGCTGCAGCTGGGGAGAACCGGGTGGAAAGGTTTCCATCCCAGAGCTCCACAAGCCGTCAGCCCGTGCAGCAGACAGAAGCCGCGATCAGACAGAGATGCGCCGAGCTGCGGGGAGGCGAGAACGGGTGGAAAACATCGGTCTCCTGAGAGCTCCACAAGCCGATAGTGGGAACCCAGCTCCACCAACATGTTATATTTCAACCCATTTTCTAAAGTGCAGCATTATGTTAAATGCACTGGGTTTTACCCTATTACATTTACATTTCATGGTTAAACAGTACATGTTAAAATCTAAGCTCAGCTCGGCAGTGACCTAAAATACATAAATATAATTTTACTTACCGAAAAAATGAAGTGGAGACTCCTTGGACGCTCTATTAGTGCAATTAATGCCACAGCAAGTCATTTTGTCCAACAATTGCACAAATAATATCCAAAACAAGAATACACACACACAGAGACTCAAAATCCCGGAGCAGTTTCCAGGCCAGACCGAGGCTCTACTGAGGCCTTTCCACGGAGCTAGCTCTGTGGTCACGTGGGTCTGATGCTCATTAATTATACAGAATTTTAGGCTTTTAATACACTTAAACAGAAGAGTGAGAAAACATTCACCCCCCTCAGAGTTGTCATGAGTGTAAACTAGATCATTTAAACCTAAAACATGTTCTGGTACCAGGCTGTAAACATGTTTATTTCTGCTGTGAAATTGGTATTTTTAACATGGGAGTCAATGAGGATTTGCTCGCTTCTGACACCAGCCCCTAGTGGATGAGGGTGGAACTGCAATTTTTGGTACTTCCGGGTTGGGACCAATTTTAGAGCCGTAATGTGGGGGCTTGATCGTATCGCTGGAGGCGTGGCTGAGACTATGCTGCAGAGCAGCCACATCACATATTGGCTAATGGACTGCACCTTAGCATGGCTAAATATTATTCTGCCTGGCAATGCGCCATTGACAGCTCTTAGTTGTGGGGCAGGTTCTATCGTTGTCTTTCAAACGACCTCCACTTGCTGCTGGACAATGAACAACGTGACGTACCCACCACAATGGATCTCTGTAAACGAGGCGGTCCGCTGTTGAAGGTAAAAATGCATCCTTGTTCTAAATAAAGGACTCAAATACATCTATCTGCCACTGATTCTCATAAAGCCCAAGTCCAAATAGTTAAAATTGATGTAAAAGCTGTTTCAAACAAACCCGCCATCTCGTTCCACTCCACCGCATCATCCCACCCACCAAACGAACCAAATAATAGAGTGCCTTGATTGGCCCACAATAGGGAGCTGTGATTGGCTGGCCAGAATCCTGCTAGGGGCTGCAGATATTCCAAATGAATGAGGGGCTAACTCATTTCAGGCCACGCTTGATTCTGACTTGCTCTTGATTTTTACATTTCTGCCTCTGTTACCATTAACAGTGTACTTACAATACCTGCTATGTGGCCAACATATCCCATCCTTCCTACTTCATCCATGTGCTCTCTGGCAAACTTCAGACGGGCCTGGACATGCACTGGCTTCAGCAGCGGAACACGTCTGGCACTGCAGGATTTGATTCCCTGCCGTTGTAGTGTGTTACTGATGGTGACCTTTGTTACTGTGGTCCCAGCTCTCTGCAGGTCATTCACCAGGTCCCCCCGTGTGGTTCTGGGATTCTTGCTCACCGTTCTCATGATCATTCTGACCCCACGGGATGAGATCTTACATGGAGCCCCAGATCGAGGGAGATTATCAGTGGTCTTGTATGTCTTCCATTTTCTGATAATTGCTCCCACAGTTGATTTTTTCACACCAAACTGCTTGCCTATTGTAGATTCACTCTTCCCAGTCTGGTGCAGGTCTACAATTCTTTTCCTGGTGTCCTTCGAAAGCTCTTTGGTCTTGGCCATAGTGGAGTTTGGAGTCTGACTGTTTGAGGCTGTGGACAGGTGTCTTTTATACAGATAATGAGTTCAAACAGGTGCCATTAATACAGGTAACGAGTGGAGGACAGAAAAGCTTCTTAAAGAAGACGTTACAGGTCTGTGAGAGCCAGAGATTTTCCTTGTTTGAAGTGACCAAATACTTATTTTCCACCCTGATTTACAAATAAATTCTTTAAAAATCCTGCCATGTGAATTCATGGATTTTTTTTCACATTCTGTCTCTCACAGTTGAAGTGTACCTATGATGTAAATTACTGACCTCTGTCATCATTTTAAGTGGGAGAACTTGCACAATCGGTGGCTAACTAAATACTTTTTTGCTCCACTGTACTTGTACCTTTGTTATTATTTTTCTTCAAATTATTCTCCTAAATGTTGGTGCTGCTGTAACAAGTGAATTTCTCCACTGTGGGATCAATAGTCTATTCTATTCTATTCTATTATCAGCCTCAGTTTAGAGACACACATTAGTTCTGAACGGACTGAGGTGCTAAAGGCTAGTTCCTTTAATGTAGGACCTGAGAACCACTCAAATGTCCTGGTGAGAGTGTTAAGGTCAGTGAGATGGGCTGGGTCTTATTCTGTCCACATAGCAGCTGTCCCCGCATATGGTGTGTTTCAGGATGGGTTTAGAGGCAGAAACCTGATGCCCCTACACACACACACACACACACACACACACACACACACACTCATATCAAGCCCCTCTGCCCACAGAGCCGTTCTGCATACAGAAGAGGCAGTTTCTCTGTTGGATTAAAGAGGAGCTGGTTGGGTTTTAGTGCTGCAGGTCTGGTTCACAAACCGGCCTCGAGGTGGGACGTGTTTAACTTTTGACTGACTCACTGGAGCTGAACGGTAACCAGAAGTAAGCTTTACTCAGAGGGGACAGCTGGTTATTTGCAGCCTCTGTGAATTCCTCAGATCCACCGGGAACTCCTTCAGGTCCAACAGCAGGTAAATCACAGCATTTGAAATCCATTCGGGCACCAATCCGGTCCAACTTTCCCCTGAGTCCAACTAAAGAGTCACTTTGAAATATTAGTAGCAACAGCTGTTGGTTTTCTTCAATTCTGACTGAATCGGGCTCCTGTGTGGGAGCGCACTGGGATTAAAGCAGGATGGATCACTAAGTTGTTCAGTAGTTTGAAACAATGGGAGTCCTCTCTGCAGGAACTCACATATATGAGCAGGAGTAACCGAAGCAATGTGTTAAAGATCATTTAGTTGAGAGACTCATCACTGTTCTTATCCATTACACGCAGCTGTGTAAACAACAGCAAAGTTAATCTACTGAAGTAACATTACAACATCACTTTTGCACTAATATGATCATACTTGCACAAACAAGGTGATAAAGGTCACACCAAAGCATGAACAGGTGAGTTTATAGGAGACCACTGAGTCCACTGATCTCAGGCTCAGGGGGAGAGAGGTCCAGAGTCTGGGGGCCACAGCAGCAGATGATCTGTCACCTTTGACCTTTAGCCTGGTGCTGCACAACCAGTAGGCTGTGGTGACTGGACCCCAGGGACCTGCTGGGGGTGTAGGGACTAAGAAGATCACCAATGTAAGATGGTGCTTGTCCATGTAAGGCCCTATAGACCAGAACCAGGATCTTGAAATGAACCCTGAAGTTGACTGGCAGCCAGTGAAGCTGGAGGAGAAGCGGGGTGATGTGGGTGTGTTTGGAGGACTTGGTCAGAAGCCGAGCACAGGCGTTCTGAACCACCTGTAGACGGTTCAGGGAGGTTCTGCTCAGACACGTGAAAAGAGAGTTACAGTAGTCTAAGCGTGAGGAGATGAAGGTGTGGAGAACTGTCTCAAGTTCAGAGCGGGACAGAATGGGACCCAGCTTAGCAACGTTCCTGAGATGGAAGAAGGAAGAGCCAACAAGAGAACTGACATAAGAATCCAGGGTGAGAGCTGGGTCAAAGGTCACACAAACAGCTTGTCTGGGGCACAGATGAGGATCTCAATCTTATCTTCATTCAGCTGTAGAAAGCTCCCACCATCCAGGTTTTAATAGTCTAAGCAGGTGTGTAACAGCTGCAGCTTAGACATCTCATGGGGCTTAAAGGAGATGTACAGTTGGATGTCATCTGCATAAAGATGGTAGGAGATTCCTTTGAAGGAGCTCAGCATGTGCTGAAGAGTGAGCAGATAGAGGGCCCAGTGCAGAACCTTGTGGGACACCACGGATGAGGGAGGTAGAGAAGGACCAAATCTTGGTGACAGCCATAGAGAAGGAACTCTCAGACAGATAAGAGGGGACCCACTCCCGTTCAGTTCAGTTAGTCTATCATCCGTCTTGGGGAAATTTAGCACAACAGCAGTCAGGATGAATGAACACCACAGCACAATTCACACATTCAACATCAACCCCATTATACCCTTCGTAAAGTTAATGTACCTGAAATAAAAGATTCCATAAAATAAAAACAGTAAACAGAAAAGGCCGTATATGAATGGTTAAGGACAGTCAAATATAACAGAGAAATACTGCAGATTTATAGCTTTTATAGCCATAGGTACAAATTAATGTTTGTACATATTGCTTCTAATAGAATGCAATAAGAATGAATGGGGACAAGCTCATCTAACAGAGGATGGTTCCTGCTGTTTAGAAGAATGCTTTCCTTGCTGGCTACTTGTCTGTGCCAGATTTCTATCAGGATGCACTGTTTAGACCCAATTATTTTAATGGATATTTATTGTTGACTATCTCTGCCAGGTGAGACTTTTAATAAAGCAAAAGTTTTAAACTGATTCAATAAAATATCTGTAGAATCAAATCCTCAGGGTTCTATCCACACCAAAACGTTTCAGCCTGTGTAAGAAACCGAGTCTCTGCAAACACATCCCACAGATGTCCGACATGTGCTGGTCAAAGTTGAGTTTACTGTCAATGATCGTACCCAGATACTTGTAACTATTTACTCTTTCAATACTGGATTATTAGTGGGTTAGAGCAGTCATGGGTACTCCTAGAATCTAACGCCATGGCTTCGGTTTTGTTCTATGTTCAGTTTAAGGTGATGCTCCTCACACCATTCAACAAAATAGTCAATTACAGGGCCATGCTGTGCTTCTTCTTCCATCAGCAAACGGACCACAACTGTATCATCAGCAAATTTAATACGATTCCTATTATTAAATGTGCTTATGCAGTCCTTTGTCTATGAGATGTAAAGGAATAGTGATAGTACACAGCCTTGTGGGGACCTTATAGATTATACTATTTCTCTGATAAGACCCCATTTGCTCCGACTGTGTGAGGCCTACATGTTAAAAAGTCTAGATCCACTTGGCCAAACTGGGATCAAATCCTAAAGTGTGCAAGGGTTTCCGTGCCAATATGTGTGGGTGGATCGTGTTAAAAGCTAATGAAAATCAATAAAAGCAAACCTAGCATGCGCTCTTTCCTTCCAGGTGTTTGAGTAGCAGGTTTAGCAGACACTGTAGCATCCTCAACCTCCTTGCACTCCTGATCTGCAAACTTCAGAGTGTCGATCCTATCACAAACCCTTTCAGCTATCATAGACCAAACCTGTCTCTCAAAACATTTCATAACAACTGGTGTTAAAGCAATCCGTCAGGTCAGTCATTTTTAGGGCTGAAACAGATCTTCAAATGGTTCGATTCATTTGATTTGAAGCTTCGTTGAGCGTGCGCACCATAGTCTGAACACAGTTTACTGGCGCACAGTGTGGTTTATCTAGGTGCTGTGGAGGAAACGGAGAAACTAACAAAGACACAAATCCTTGTAAAAAGGCAGAAACGGTTCTGGGTTTGGGATCACGAATGAAAAGCAGATTTACTAGTGCTAAGCTAGTGTGTAGCACGCTCACAATCAAGTGGGGTTCAGAAAAACATGATGGTTGTGAAAAACTGAACTCTACAAGCAGAAGAAAAATCCCCACCATCTTCATTTTATATAAACTCCTTCTCAACCTTCAAGTCTAAACTCAAAACTCACACGTTCCGCCTGGCTTACTCACTAACTGTCCTCCTTCCATCTACTCTTTTTAGTCTATTATCCATCGCACTGCTCCGACTCTACCTTTGGGAATTACTTTTAGCATTTATTTCTTGTTGTTTGTATTGCTTGCTCGTTATATTTTGTCCTGTACAGTGACCTTGAGAGCTTTGAAAGGCGCTTGAAATAAAATGTATTATTATTATTATTATTTTACTTGCAGTTATTCACTAGAGAAGAAAACATAACTTTCAAAAACCCATAAAACTCATTAAAGCAGGAGAAAATGTTGTTCCTGTTTTCAGTGGCGGCTGGTGAAAAATATTTTGGTGGGCAGGGTCCGAAATTAACACTCGCCACTCACCAAATGCGAGCAAATTGCTCCATTTGGCGAGTAAATTTTTGAGCTCTACCTGCCACCTGGCGAGTAAATGTTTGCACCAAATTAGTTATGTTTATCAGTCATCTTCCACGGATGTCTGATACTCCTCCCACCTGCATGCAACGTACACAAGCGTACGCGAAACGTGAACACCGCATCCAACGTCATTTCCACCTATCCCATTCAATCGGTTTATCAAGTTAGCGGTTAGCTTCATGTTAAAACTAGCTGTGAAATGTGGCGGTTTTTAACTGGAGTCAGCCAGCCTTCCAAAAGAAAACTCGTTGAACTGGAAGAAAAACCACCAGGACCAGTGGCAACCCGAAGATTTTGTGAAAAGTGGCGAACCGGAGACGGCGGTGTCGTGAGACAACGGCTACATTATGATGGCCACGTAGCGTTGCTGCCTTTCACAGACAACTGTCCCTCAGCATTCTTCAAATATCCACAAAATGCCCGTACTTCCCACTTTGTCTTCTTTGAGGGATAATAAATGTCCTCCTGAGTGCTGCCGTCTCCTCCTGCCATTATTTCAGCTTTAGCTTAAAGAAAGTTTTGGTCGTAAACAACAAAGCGTGCATGTGCCGCCGGCAACTTCCAGCAGATGATACGGTGGCTGGTAAGGGTCACCGCGCCTACACCGCAGCCACGGTAATCCACCGAGATAATATATATATATTTTAAAAACAAGACGGTTATTATTATTATTGTCAACTTTTTTACCGGGGTTTACTGCTACACCGGTTACCGTGACAACCCTAGCCCTGACACTTTCAGATATTCTCATGGTGCAGCTGTGTTCTCCAGAGATCAAGGACTAGGACCCAAATGAGGCTGTAATGCTTTGGCACAAAGACGGTGTCAGAAGCAGGAGGCCAGACTTCATGGACAGAGAAAACAAGGAGTCTGACTAGATTTCAATGAAAGAGTTCATAAAAACATCTCTAAAAATAAATAAATAGTAAAAATGACAAAAGAGTTGTTTTCCTTATTAACTGATGTTTTAATTATTTTGTCACTCTGTTTGGAATCAACATAATATAGAATTACATGCTTTAGGTAGATCTAAATCATTTAGAAATTTGGCTGGTAGATTTTCATCATCTACCAGCCAACTTGGCCGGTGAGTAAAAATTTTAATTTCGGACCCTGTTGGTGGGGCTGTGCTATTTTTTATTTTTAAACAAACTTGTGCTTTCTGAGCTTTGTGCACAACTTCACTATTTCCTGAATCAAGCACAGCTCTTTTATTTCCTGTCTTACATCATTGGACAAACTGATTAATCCAGGTGTGTCTGACTATTGGCACGCTGCCTTGCAGACCAAGGTTGAAAAATACTGCATTAAATTGCACATAAAATAACATGACCATATATGGTAAATAGGCAATGCAAGAGGCAAGTAACAAAAACATTTTGTTTAATTTCAACATTTGAGTGAACACCAAAAATTATGAGCAGGTCACTGTTACAGTAATGGTAGTAAACACCACTTAGACAAAATGCCAGAAATTTACACTGTTAAATATTTCTGGAGTGTTGTGCCAAGGTCAACTTTATACAAAGATCAAGTGTGTGTGTGTGTGTGTGTGTGTGTGTGTGTGTGTGTGTGTGTGTGTGTGTGTGTGTGATACCTCATTTGTACAGAAATGTTGCCCTTCTGTCCTTCTGAGTGGCAAAGCTCTCGATGAGTTTTATATTGAAGTCAGGAATGTTTGTGACAAGCTTTTTTCCATGGAGAGCATGGCAAGAGCATTCAGCCCATCCTGTGTCATGGTGTTCCTCAAGGAAAGTCTTAATCCTCTTTAAAGTAGATAAATAAAAAAAACAACAGATAAGTACATAGGAAACACTTTCATAGGAAATAACGTCATCAGTATCCTCTTACAAATGTCATATTTCCCAGTTTTTAGGACAATAAAACATTTCTGATTCTCAGATGTTTTTACATTTGAGGTTAAAACATCTAATTGAGAATCAGAAATGTTTAATTGTCCCAAAAGCTGGGAAATTTGTTTGCTGCAGCAGAAGTGTAACAAGTAAAATGGAATCAGATTGATGTATGTACAAATTTACATGAAATACACATTTACGTGATTGAATATGTATAATATGTATGCGTGTTGAAATTAGTTTTTACAGTTATTGCACATTAAACATGTAATTAAACAAATGTCCCGGTTTGTGGGACAACCAAGGATTTCTGATTCTGATCGTCTTGTTCACAGAAATGTAATGTACAGCTTACCTCTGCACCCAGCTGCTGTTCTCCCTGCATGGCAACGTTAGCTCTGCTGCCTAGCATGGCTAGCTTCACCATGTTGTTGTCCATGTGTGCCCGGGATGACTCGTGTTTCTTCACCTTCTCAGAAAAATGTTTCATGTCTGTAACTCCTGACTCATCCATGCCTTATCTGTCCCAGCCGTTTTGAATAACAAACACGGAAAGCAAAATAACGCATTAGCGTGATTGCATCCAGCTAGCCAAGCCTTCCTGGTGTACCAATTTCGGGAGAAGCCTAGTGTGTACAGTTTACCTCTCTCCTTCTCCTGCTGGCTTATCTTTACGTCGGGCTGATCTGGTCCAAGCTCTTTGACATTAAATTTTTCCACCATAGTTCTCCTCTGAACGGATACTGGAGATGAGACCGAACTGAATTCAGTGGCTGCTGAGATCCGGTATCCATGCTGGTTGTAGTCACCGGCAGCGTTCATGTTACATCTGCGTCAGGACCAAAAACGACTCTTCCGAGTTCTACCGAGTTCTACCGAACACCAACGAAAGCCTTTGGCGGTAGCTCCATCGCCCATCATGCTTCTGAATCAACGTCGACGCTGATTGGATACATTCCCATTCCTACCCTTTGATTTTCTTGTCAGCAATTGGTCGGCTGGTGCCGTGCAGTTTGGGTGATTCAAAAACAGCCAACAGCCTCACCGCTTGGCAGAGATCTATATATATATATATATATATATATATATATAAAACAAATTAAAAACACTGGGGAAAACTGGGAGGGCGGCGCCCTATCGCCCTCTACTGGCCTGCCGCCACTGCCTGTTTTATATCTTTTACTTCAGTTCAAACTATTCAGATTTTTGTGTTTTCATCACATTTAGCTTGAATATCTTCAGTTTTATTCATTTCATGAGAATTTTTGTGTTGCATGTTTGGAAACATAATCATAACTTATCAGTTACTTGAAAGGTTTTGTATTAAATGCCATTTAAAGAACATTAAATGCTCTTTAAATGGCATTCTGTAGTTTTTGGAAGTATTTGTTCGTTTATGACAAAAACGCTGAACACTATGAAAAACTGACATTGCTGCTTAGGTCCTGTGCAGGGCGCAGGGTCAGGGCCTGAACAGGAACAGGTTAGCTGCTCCTATGTGCTCAGAAAGTCATGTTACTGATCCATTCTAAAGAAATCGTCAAATCATTCACACAAAGAAGATTTATATTTCATTATCTGAAAGTATCTGATTAGTAAAAAACAAAAATGTTTGGTTTAGTTTGATTTTCTAATGTTACTATCTTCCTTGTACTTTTTATACTATTGATGTTTTGAATTACAGAGAAATCAACTAGTGAATAAAATACATGTTAATATAGTAAGTATACCATATTTAACATAGTAAGCATGTTCGCACATGCTGGAGGAGCAGTGGATCCATTCCGAGCCCTTCCTGGATGATCAACCCTCTCATTTTATCTCTGAAGCCCTGATCATATTGTGAGATTTTTGGCCATTGCATTATTTAGTCTGGCTTGCCAGGCTACAGGATTGTTCATGTCACTCTGTGAGAACTCCAGAAAGGTGTCACACTGTACACAATTTTTCAGTGAGTCAGACTGCACAAAGTCTCGCTCCAACAGGACATGCTGCGCCATGAGCGCACCTCCCGAAAGCATACGACCGCTAACCAAAAGACTGCTGAAGATAAAATAAAGCGCTGCTGTTAACACTTCTTTTTAGTGTCAGCTCATAACCCAGCTCCTCTTCTTCAAAGAGGAAGGATGATTTAAAAAAAACTTTGACCCTTGCCGAGACACTTGTGCCTGGTCTCAGCACCGATTCAGAAGGTGTCTGCTAGAGAAGATCTCAGCTCATGTTTATGCAACGTTGGAGAAATACAGATTGGAGAATGCTGTTTTCAGCAGCTCCATCACAGACGCTCCAGATGTTCTGACGGAGTGTTTCTGATTCTAACAGGTGATAGCAGCCATGTCTCTGTCATCAGACCTGAGCTTCCTGCAGAGAAGTCATGGAGCAGAACGAGAAGCTGAGCTCACAAAGCTGGAAAAACAGCTGATCTGTCCACTCTGTCAAGATATCTTCAACAAGCCTGTGGTCATCCTGCCATGCCAACACAACCTCTGCAGGAAGTGTGCTAACGAGCTGTACCAGGTGCACTCAGTTCACACCAGAACGGTTCACACATACAGACCTGTGTGTGTGTGTGTGTGTGTGTGTGTGTGTGTGTGTGTGTGTGTGTGTGTGTGTGTGTGTGTGTGTGTGTGTGTGTGGTAATCCAGTATTGTAACACAGTCACACATTTTAACAAGGATATACTGTTTATACATAAAACCAAGACTTAATGAAATGTCTAAACTTATTTGTTTGAATTTGATTTGTAAACTTTAGCCTTTAAAACCTCTACTCCAGCATCTCAGCGTGGATGAGAACCAGAAACGTAATGCAGCCGCCGGGCTGGTTCCTTCTTACAGATGGATGTAGGCTGGGTAACCTCTGAGAGAGAAACGTAGTCAGGACTCTACTTACTGTCAGCTCTTAACAGGCAAACTAAGTTAGAATTCAATTCAAGTTTATTTATAAAGCGCCAAATCTCGACGAGTCATCTCAAGGACCTTCACACAGTAAACACTCTAATACAGGTCAGGTCATTAAGCCAATCAGTAACAAGTTTCCTATATAAGGAACCCAGCAGGCTGCATCGAATCACTGACTAGTGTCAGAGTCTTTACAGCAATCCTCATACTAAGCAAGCATGCAGCGACAGTGGAGAGGAAAACTCCCTTTTAACAGGAAGAAACCTCCAGAGAATCCTGGTTCAGTATAAGCAGCCATCCTCCACGACTCACTGGGGATCGAGAAGACAGAGCGCGCGCACGCACGCACGCACGCACACACACACACACACACACCAAGTAGTGTTTCTATGGTTACATTGTGATTTCTTAGTAAATATTCTATTAGGTGAGAGATTAACTTTATTGTATTTATCCTAGTGAATCTATAATTAAACGGATAAACTAGTAGTAGCACATTCAACGTCAAAGAGAGTAAAATGTTATTATCAGGAGAGAGAGAATGTTTAAGTGGTTAGCAGCAGTGTGCTAGTCGATGGCCCCCTCCATGAGGCCACCACAGCTCAGCAGAACATCGTTATAGCTTCTTCTGGGGAGAAAAACACTTAGAGAGAAAATAAAGTTAACAGCTGAAATAGCAGGAAATAATACAGTTAAAGAGCAGACTGTAGAAGAAAGACCGACTGTACACTCCACCTCCCTCCACTCCCCCACTTGTCCCAATCTAGGCTAACATCAGATTTTAACCATAGGCCCTATCAAATAAAAATGTTTTAAGCCCATTCTTAAAAGTAGACAAAGTGTCTGCCTCACGGACTAAAGCTGGGAGCTGGTTCCACATGAGAGGAGCCTGATAACTTAAAGATCTGCCTCCCATCCTAATTTTAGATATTCTGGGAACCACCAGTAAACTCTTTGTCCTGCTCTTCCTCTTCCTCCTCCTCTTTCTCTTTCTTGCCCTCCTCCTCATCCCCCACCTCGCATACGCACCTGTCTTCTCACATGAGTTCTTCTATCCATTGTCACACTTTCTCATTCCCACCTTCAACAACCTGTTTGCTCTCTGAACTTGCTTACATTGGTTGTCACATCATTTGAAACAAGTGAAATCTATTTTGACTAATTGTGTTCAACCAATGACATTTGTGCTCTTGTGGGTAAATGTGCCGCTTGTGTTTACCGTTATGGACGACACGTACATTAGAGTGCAGAATGCGTTTAGAGTTCTACTAAACCGTGTGAACGGTTTAAGGTTTTGGCAACAGGCTCAACAGTTAGCTCAATGAGTTCAAGCAACTGAGAACTTTCTTCAGTCAACGGATTTTAGTGTTTTAGCATCTGAGAGAAACTGTAAGCATGTTAACCATCCATCATGGTAGCATCTTTGTATTCTCTTTTGAATGCAGCCATCTTTGTTTCATGCTCGAACCACCATGCTGGTGAACAGCGGGCACTTCCGATGTCCATCCTGCAGACGTGAAGTGCTGCTGGATCGCCATGGGGTCTATGGCCTGCAGAGGAACCTGCTGGTAGAGAGCATCATTGATGTCTACAAACAGGAAATCAACAATGCACCAAGGTGGAGGGAGACGACACACGTTGATATGTCTACCATTAAAAAAGAAGACTAATGCATCCTCGTGTCTTCCCTTCCAGCCTACTCCCCCCTCCGCCCCTCTCCCTGCCTCATGTCACATGTTCTCACCATGAAGGAGAAAAGCTGAACATCTACTGTCTGACCTGTCAGATTCCTACATGTTCTCTCTGCAAAGTGTTTGGTACTCATGAGTCGTGCCACGTGGCTCCTCTGGCAGAGGTCTACCAGCAGCAGAAGGTGTGAATGATGAGCACATGGTCACAGAATGATCTTACAGGGTTTTCTATGCTCTGGTGTCTAAAGTCCAGGAAGGTTCCAACTTCCAGTGGAACCAAAGCCGATCAGAAGACAAGCGGATGAAGCAGGGGTGGAAATGATCAGCATCATCAACCTAAACTCCAAAGAAACTCCTAAAACCAGTTTCTTTTTGTTTTTCAGGAGGTGCTCAGTGAAGGCGTCACGTCCTTGATGGGATTCAGTGACAGAGTCCAGATGCTCATCAGTGAGCTGGAGGAGAGCTGCAGAAACATCCAGGTGTTCTTTAGGTGGTCAGTCGGGAGGAGGAACCTGCTACCTGTGCTGTCGTCAGAATGAGTTTTAGTATCACGGAGTTGTTACAGATGGCTCTGATCCAGATCACAGACTTGGTTTTGGCCTCACAGGCTGGAAGTGTGGATCCCAGCTGGGTCAGGTGTTAGCTAACCCTAACCTGACCTCTGCCGGATCCTGGAATAACATGATGTGTCTTTATTCCATAAGGGAGCTGTGCTCAAGTCAGATTTCAGACAAACCATGTCTCTGAACACGGTGAGTCAGAGCTGTTGTTGGTCTTGGGTGCTGACCTTCCTTCTGCCCTCCACAGGAGAACTATAAGACTCAGAAACAGAAGGTGTGTGACACATTTGACCACATGGTCTCCATCCTGGAGGAAAAACAGAAGGTAGGAGTTTCATTCTGTATGACTTGTAGCTACAGAGCCAACAGGAAGCAGCAGCAGCAGCACTTCCTGTGACCTTATTACACTCTGATGTGAGGTCTACCTGAGCGGATGGGCGGGGCTTGCTCACGTGTTTGTATTTGATAGTTTTGTCTATGAAGTTCCACAGGAGCACTCCCGCTGATGTAAACATCAACCGTTTCTGTTTTCAGAGCTGAGGCGTGTGAAAACTGATGAATCAGAACTCACACCTGGTGCTTCTGATAGGCTGGATGATGCTCTTTAATAAAGAGTGACATCATGACCATGCTTAGACACCAGCTCTAATGCTCTTTTTACCTGAAGGTAATGACACAAAAAATCAGCTCTGAAGAGGAACAGAAAATAGGTCAAACACAGATGTTGGTCCGTTGCTATGGCAACAGCATGGAGGCAAACGGCAAGCTAGTGGAGAGTGCATTGAGCAGCATGGTGGAGCTGGACATGGCTGCGTTTGTTCAGGTGGGTTGATGCGAGCAAGTCACATGATGTTTCTGGCTTCATGTCGCTTTCTCACTTGTCTTTGCTCAACCTTCAGGATTCAGGAGCTCTGATCACAAAGTGAGTTTTTATTTTGAAACATACAAATTTGGAAGTCATCGCTCCTCTGGTTTGTTTACCTCTTCCTGTCCTCCATCTTCCCTCTCAGAATGACAGCGGCAACCTGCTCCTGTCCATCAGAGACACCCAAACCAACCCACGAGACTTTGAGCAGATACAGTTTTGATTTCAGCAACCAAGAGCGAGCTCTGAAGAGCCTCAGCTTCATCAAAGGCGAGTAAAGAAACCATGGTCTTGTTCTAGTTCATCCGTTTGTCTATCCAGCATCAGTCCAGAGTCCTCCCACAGCTGGAAGCAGCAGCTAGTCTACCTGTCCCTAGTCTTAACGGACAGGTAGACTAGCATCACTTTCATTACTGACACCGCTCAGTGTGAACAACACCCGCATCAGAACTCCATCCTAAAGAACAAGACCAGTGATAATAAAGTCTTAGTCGTGGTTGGACTGGACTCCAAATAAACCGTCCATTTGGACCTCTGACTTCAGAGACAATCAGGCATGAGTCAGGAGCCATCAGGTCTTTCATTTGGCTGTCGCAGGTTCTGGTAGTGCCTGCTTTAACTCCACTTAAACCTGGTGAGCTGTAAAGCAGAACCCTGTAGCTGTTGGTCCCAAGGTGCGAGAGGTCCAACTAAAACCAACCCTGAACCTGTGGTACCCATGAGCATGAGTTGCAGGTTCACGCCCCATCAGTCGCAGTGCTTGTGTCCTAAACCTGGACACCCTGCTGAGGCCTGTCAGTGAGCCTCAGGGCAGCTGTGGCTAGACGTGTAGCTCCTCATCACCAGTGTGTGAGTGACCAGTAGTAAAGCACCTTGGGGGGTTACAGAACCAAGCCATTTAGAACCCATTGGTGGTATTTCTTATTTTGGTCTTTCCTTTAGTTGTGGAGAAAAATCCTGAAGATCTAGAAGTTCATTCAGACCAGGAGGAACCCAAAGAACCTTTAAAGCAGAGCACAGAACTGGACCAGCAGCAGCAGGAACCTTCAGAGCACAACCTGTTGGCTGTTCTGGAACCAGCTCCAGAGAAAATTCCAGAACAAAGATCTCCCCCTGAGGAACCAGTAGAGCTGATGGATCAGGAAGAAGCTCCAGTCCTCCTGGATCCAGCACCGGACAGAGACTCTTGGGAACTGGACACTCCAGAGCCCGTCTCAAATGAGCTAGAACCAGATCCGATTAGAGCAGAAAGGAAGGAGAGAGAGAAGACACACCAGGAGCTGGAGGCACCTCCACCTGTAGAGGAGGAAACCATCAGGGAGCAGGAGGGACTGAGCACACAGCAGGTATGGATCCTCCCGTCTCAGACTGGGGACAAAACCAGTCCATTCAATGGTGAATGCAGACACATGGAGGTTAGACATGTCCACATGTGGATATGTGTTGTCTCACAGCTTTACTTAAAGAGAACCATCAAAATCGGTAGAACTTAAGCTTAAACACCAACGTAGAGAGAGACGTCTCCATTACTATGAGCTGGAGGAGGGGCCAGGTGCACCTCGTCTTAGTCCATCAGTAAGGGAGCATGTCCTCCACACAGCTGGAGGACAGTCCTCCTCTCAGAGACGAGCTCTGACAGGGAGGACGAAATGAAAGGAAAATGATATTTTAGGAATCAAAGACGCTTCAACTCTCAAAGACGTGTTTGTCTCTGTTGTCTCTTCTCATTTCTACCCTTGTCCTCTCCTTTCCATGAACGTCTCCGCCGTCCACCCAGGCTGTTACTCTGATATTCTACTTGTTGGCCTTCCTGATCATCCTGCAGCGGGTTTGGGCTCATGTCGGCTGCTTCATCTGCACATAAGTCACCAGGAAACACACGGTCGTGCCACACACACACGCACGCACACACACACACACACACTGGAAGCCCAGCTGAAGTCTTTCCTCCACAAACATGAAGACCCAAGAGACACTTGGGATATCAGAGTGGTTTATTATGAACTTAAACTTAAAACGTTGCATCAGTCACCTTCGGCACCTCCATCTTTGTAAAACGCTGCAGTTACTCATAAACCAGGAGTTACATCATCACACAGAATAAACTCGGATCTGATGACAGAAGAGTTTCATTTCTTTATGAACAGCGTTTAGTCAGATCTGTTTTTCTGTAACTGTGCTAAAACATCAGTGGTGCATATAAACTGTAACCAAACCCTAAATACTCCAAACAAGAACCCGGCTACCACGTCTTCACATGCTCCTTCAGCTCATGTTCTGTGGAGGAATCGGTTACAGCTGGCTGCACCCATGGGAGTTGTAGTCCTGGCTCCATCGTGGGTGTTTGTGGGTCTACATCTGGTGGTAAGTCTGGAATGGTTTCAATAATTCATGAAAACAAACCCATCATTTAAACAATGTTTTTATTCGTTTCCAACAAACGTAACAGAAACGAGCTGCGTTTTCCACATCAGAGAAAGTCTTTTGTTTGGGTTTGTGGACAAAAGAGAAAGATAAAACACAAACAATAAAAATGATGAAATAATCAGCTAAAGAAGGACAACTACACCGGATCAGGAAGCATCAGGACAGGAATATGATCTCGGTAGCTACATTCATTACCAAACCTTTTCCAGGAGAACCTTTCAGAATCAGAATCAGAACAGGTTTATTGCCATTGTCAGTGAACAAACAATTCACAAACTAGGAACTTGCTTCGGTACTAACGTGCTACATATAACATGAATAATACGATTAAAAATAGAATAAAATAGAATAAAATATAAAAAAAAAAACTAGAATAAAACTTTCAGCTATAAAAATGGCAGGTAGTGGTAACATGGCCGATAATGTGACATTGTGTCGAGTACAGAAGACCAGCATGGTTGTGTGTTTATAATCTGTTCACAAGTCTAACGGCAGATGGAAAGAAGCTGTTCTTATGGCGGGAGGTTCTGGTCCGGATGGACCGTAACCTCCTGCCTGAGGGAAGCAGCTCAAAAAGTCTGTGACCCGGGTGAGAAGGGTCAGCTGCTATCCGACCTGCATGCCCCCGAGTTCTGGAGACGTACAGGTCCTGGAGAGATGGAAGGCTGCAGCCAATCACCTTCTCAGCAGAGCGCACAATGCGCTGCAGTCTATGTTTGTCCCTCACTGTGGCTCCAGCGTACCACACAGCGATGAAGGAGGTGAGGATGGACTCAATGATGGCCGTGTAAAACTGCACCATCATCTGGGCCGGCAGCTTGGCCTTTTTCAACTGCTGCAGAAAGTACATCCTCTGCTGGGCCTTTCTGATCAGGGAGCTGATGGATGGCTCCCACCTAAGGTCCTGTGTGATGGTGGTTCTGAGGAAGCGGAAGGAGTCCACAGTGGTGACGGGGGTGTCCGTCAGGACGAGGGGGAGAGATGGGGCTGTGACTTTCCTGAAGTCCACAATCATCTCCACTGTCTTCTGAGCATTGAGCTCCAGGTTGTTGCTGCTGCATCAGTACACCAGCCGTTCCACCTCCCTCCTGTAGGCGGACTCATCACCGTCAGAGATGAGCCTGATGAGGGTGGTGTCGTCCGCAAACTTTATCAGTTTAACTGAGTCATGGCTCGAGGTGCAGCAGTTTGTATACAGGGAGAAGAGCAGAGGAGAAAGTACACAGCCCTGTGGAGATCCTGTGCTTATTGTCTTATTGGTGGAAACATTCTTCCCCAGCTGCACGCACTGCCTTCTGTCCGTCAGGAAGTCAGTGATCCACCTGCAGGTTGAATTGGGTACGTTAAGCATGGAGAGCTTGTCCTGGAGCAGAGCAGGGAGGATGGTATTGAACGCAGAACTGAAGTCCACAAACAGGATCCTAGCGTAGGTTCCCGGGGAGTCCAGGTGCTGCAGGATGAAGTGGAGGGCCAGGTTGATGGCATCGTCTACAGACCTGTTGGCTCTGTATGCGAACTGCAGAGGGTCCAGGAGGGGGGAGGTGAAGGACTTGAGATGAGGGAGGACCAGGCGCTCAAAAGGCTTCATGACTACAGACGTCAGCGCCACAGGCCTGTAATCATTCAGTCCAGTGATACGGGGTTTCTTAGGGACAGGGACAATGGTGGACAGCTTAAAGCAGGCTGGAACATGGCAGGTCTCCAAGGAGATGTTAAAGATGTCCGTGAAGATTGGGCACAGTACCTCTGTGCAGTGTCTCAGGGTAGCGGGGGAGACACCGTCCGGGCCTGGGGATTTCCGTGGGTTTTGCTTACGGAAAACCCTGAGCACACCCTCTTCTGTCACTGAGAAGGCAGTGGAGGGGGAGGGGTGGTCAGCGGGGGACTGTACTATTCACAGTGGTGAAGGTGGTGGGGGAGGCATGTGACACCAGAGTGGCTGAAGAAACCTGTGCAGTAGGGGGTGTGGGGGATGGGTGTTGCACTCCGGATCGAAAGGAGCCAGTTGAGGTGGTTTGGGCATCTGGTCAGGATGCCTCCTGGACGCCTCCCCGGGGAGGTGTTTCGGGCATGTCCTGCCGGCAGAAGGCCCCCGGGTCGACCCAGGACACGTTGGAGAGGTTACATCTCCAATCTGGTCCGGGAACGCCTTGGGGTCCTGCCGGAGGAGCTGGTGGAGGTGGCTGGGGAGAGGACGGCCTGGAGCTCCCTAATTGGGATGCTGCCCCCGCGACCCGGACCCGGATAAGCGGAGGAAGACGAAGACGAAGACTTCAAACCTTGCATAAAAGGAGTTGAGTTGTTCAGCCAGTTGTAGGTCGTCAGCAGCATGTTGGGCCCTAGGCTTGTAGTTGGTGATTTGCTTTAGCCCTCTCCAGACAGAGGTGGTGTCATTGTCAGAGAACTGCTCCTTTAGACGCTTATTGTACCAGGATCTCGCTTTCTTCAACTCTTTTGAGAACTGGTACTTAGCGTCCTTATAGCTTTCTCTGTCCTTGGCTCTGTGGGCTGCTTCTTTCTCCCTCCTCAGCTGTCTCAGTCTGGGTGTGAACCAGGGCTTATCGTTGTTAAAAGTGACCCTGGTTTTTGTTGGAATAATGCTGTCCTCACAGAATTTTATGTATGACGTCACAGTGTCTGTATAGTCATCCAAGTTGTCTGTGGCAGATCCAAACACGTTCCAGTCTGTTGTGTCCAGACACATGCGAAGCTCCTCCACAGCCTCGCAGGTCCACTTCTTAGAAGCTCTCACTGCAGGTTTGGAGAGCTTCAGCATCTGCCTATATGAGGGGATGAGGTGAATCATGGCGTAGTCTGAGAAGCCGAGAGCAGCTCGCTGCACGGCTCGATAAGCTCCACTGACTGTGGTGTAGCAGTGGTCCAGCGTGTTCTGCTCTCTTGTCGGGCATTTAACAAACGGTCTGTACTTAGGTAATTCCTGGCTCGAGCATCACAGCAGAATGCTTACATTTGTGGATTAAATATTCTGAGAACATCAGCAGTGTAACATGTAACATCAAACATCTGGATAACTAAAACACCCACAACTGGAATGACTTTGATAACAGAAATTCTTCATCATGTTCGTCTCCAAACAGCATTAAAAGGTGTGCTCTCCTTACAGTTTGACCACCATCATGTAATCAGGATGAGCGGGTCCTGCAGTTACGGACTCCAACAGAAGGGAACCCACCTCATAACAATGCTGTTTGCTCCTGTTTTAGACATTTGGTATTCCAACAGATGAACCTGGGTCAGAGAATCAGACGGTAGAAGACCCAGCACCCCAGGACAGCCCAGTGGCTTGCCCAGTTTAGTTCAGACCACCTCTGAATGGTGTGGATGGCTGCATAGCCCTTCAAACAAAAACAAGGGATACAGTCTTAGATCAACATGACGCATCTTTCTGCTAATTTGTAAATAAATGGACATTTACAACATTGGGAACAAAGATGATTAACTTTGAAACAGGTCCTGCATTTAGTTAAATATGTCAAATCTAGAAATATTTGTAACATCTGTTGGGTTGTAATCTCAAGTTCAACCTTTTGTCTGCTGTCATTTTGGTGTTTAAATATTGACTGATATCTGAGAATTGGGTCGAGCCTGGACGAGTTACTGAGAGGGGCTAGAGTGGCTCCAGGTAAGAGGTGTAGGGCGGGGGTGGGCTTCTGTATACTGGTGTACACCCTGCACCTACGAGTAGGGGAGTGGGTTATGACTGTTCTTCAGTTCATTATTTCAATTAGTTAAACGTTTCCTACTTAAGAAAACCCAGCAGGTTGCATCGAGTCACTGACTAGTGTCAGAGTCTTTACAGCAATCCTCACACTAAGCAAGCATGCAGTGACAGTGGAGCGGAAAACTCCCTTTTAACAGGAAAAAATCTCCAGAGGATCCTGGCTCTCTGGGGATTGAGAAAACAGAGCAGACGCACACACACACACACACACACACACACACCAACAACCACGCACACACCAACAACCACACACCCACACATCCCCCAACACTCCAACCCACCCACACACCCACACCCACACCCACACACACACACACACACACACACACACACACAACCCCCAACACTCCAACCCACCCACACACACACTTGTACACACACACACAAAATACAAGTTGACGGTTTGGATGAAGCTAATATTTTTGACAACTGAAAGCTCAACTGGATCAAAATGGTTCAAACACAGATGAGGTTCTACAGTTACCTCTGATGCTGCCTAACTTACTGAGGAAGAAGAAATCGCATTAGCTAATGATTTTGTCCATCCATCCATTCTCATCCGCATATCCGGAGTCGGGTCGCGGGGCAGTAGCCTAAAGCCGGGCGTACACTGTGCGACTTTTTCACCTTTTTGAGCCGATTTTCCACTCGTGCGAGAATCCACAAGATCGGGGCGAGTTTTGCGCTGAGCGTCGTGTAGTGTACAGGGGGTTACGAGAAGCGATTAACACTACGTGTCCAGCAATCGAGAGCTCGCACGGACTTCTGGAGTTTTTGATATTTTGCTCGTTCCTAGTGAGGGTTGAAGCGGTGCAGCGAGCGGCTGCGACCCAAAAAGTACCAGAACCACTCGCGGCGCATGTGCAATCATGCATCAACAACGCTTGCCTGCTATTTCCCTAATAACGCATGTTGTTCGTTTTTACTTCTGCACATCTTTTACACACAGTGACAAGGATTGTCAAGAAAGCGTGTTTGTCGTGTTCATGTCAAATTAAACTGATCAAAAAACACAGATTTACTTTCTTTATTTCGTTTTCCGCATCCAACCCCCATAAATCCCTGTGTGTCCTCCTGCAGCACTCCCGAAGGACAAACGGCAAGACAAAAAAGTCTGACGTGTTGTGTAAAAACTGCTATTTTAGCATATATTTTAGGTCCGACCTGTTGCTACCAGACGTACAGTGTGAGCAGTCAGGTCGCGTCCGAGAACTGGGTCGTACAGTGTGAGCACATGACTCGTGAGATCTGCTCTGCGAGGAAGTCGTACAGTTTGAGCTGAAGCTGAGTGCTACGTGTGAAAAAGTTGCACAGTGTCCGCCCAGCTTAAGGCAAGAGGCCCAGACTTCCCTCTCCCCAGCCACTTGGGCCAGCTCCTCCGCGGAAATCCCAAGGTGTTCCCTGGCCAGGTGAGAGACAAAGTCCCTCCACCGTGTCCTGGGTCTACCTTTAGGTCTCCTCCCGGTTGGACGTGCCGGAAAACCTCACCAGGGAGGCATCCAGACCAGATGCCCGAGCCACCTCAACTGGCTCCTCTCGATGTGGAAGTGCAGCGGGTCTACTCCGAGCCCCTCCCGAATGACCCGAGCTTCTCACCCTATCTCTAAGGGAGAGCCCAGCTACTCTTCGGAGAAAAATCTTTTCGGTCGCTTGTATCCGCGATCTCGTTCTTTCGGTCACTACCCAAAGCTCATGACCATAGGTGAGGGTAGGAACGTAGATCGACCGGTAAATCGAGAGCTTTGCCTTCTGACTCAGCTCTCTCTTCACCACGACAGACCTGTACAACGCCCGCATCACTGCAGATGCAGCATCAATCCCCCTACCGATCTCACACTCCAGTTTTCCCTCACTCGTGAACAAGACCCCGAGATACTTAAACTCCTCCACTTGGGGCAGGACCTCATCCCTGACCCGGAGAAGGCATTCTACCCTTTTCCGAATCAAGACCATGGTCTCAGGTTTAGAGGAGCTGATTCTCATCCCAGCTGCTTCACACTCGGCTGTGAACTGCTCCAGCGAAAGCTGAAGATCACGTTCTGATGAAGCCAACAGGACCACATCATCTGCAAAAAGCAGAGACCTGATCCTCAGGCCACCAAAACAGATGCCCCCCATACCTTGGCTGCGCCTGGAAATTCTGGTCATTAAGGTTATGAACAGAATCGGTGACAAAGGGCAGCCTTGGTGGAGTCCAACTCTCACTGGGAACGAGCCCGACTTTCTGCCAGCAATGCGGACCAAGCTCTGACACCGGTCATACAGGGACCTAACGGCCCGTATCAGAGGGCCTGGTACCCCATACTCCCGGAGTACCCCCCACAGGGCCCCCCGAGGGACGCGGTCAAACGCCTTCTCCAAATCCACAAAACACATGTAGACTGGTTGGGCAAATTCCCACGCACCCTCCAGTATCCCCCTAAGGGTATAGAGCTGGTCCAGTGTTCCACGGCCAGGACGAAAACACATTGCTCCTCCTGAATCTGAGGTTCAACAATCTGATGGACCCTCCTCTCCAGAACCCCTGAATAGACCTTACCTGGAAGGCTCAGGAGTGTGATCCCCCTGTAGTTGGAACACACCCTGCGGTCCCCCTTTTTAAATAAGGGGACCACCACCCCGGTCTGCCAGTCCAGTGGGACTGCCCCTGATGTCCACACGATATTGCAGAGCTGTGTCAGCCAACACAGTCCTACAGCATCCAGAGCCTTAAGGAACTCCGGGCGGATCTCATCCACCCCTGGAGCCTTGCCACAGAGGAGCTTTTAAACCACCTCAGTGACCTCAGCACCAGAGATTTGAGAGGTCAACCCAAAGTCCCCAGACTCTGCTTCCTCACTGGAAGACGTGTCGGTGGGATTGAGGAGGTCTTCGAAGTATTCTGCCCACCGATCCACAACGTCCTGAGTAGAGGTCAGCAGCACACCGTCCCCGCTATAGATAGTGTTGGTAGTGCACTGCTCACCCCCCACCCCCCCCACCCCCACCCCACCCCCGAATCTGCCAGGCTTAACTCATTTTCTGGGGAAACCCTGAGTCAGTGATAATAAAAATAAAATATATTAAGAGTAAATGACCAGGTTTTAAACAGGACAAATTCAAATGTTAAAAATCCTTAGTGATGACTGTTTATATATAACCATCACTAAAATACCATACCAAGCCTAAAACTGCACAAATTCTTCAATAAATACCAACATTTACCTCTTCTGCTTCCTGTTCATCGGCTCCAGGATCAAACATGGACCCCAAGTAGGTGAGATGAAAAATGACCAGAAAGCTGAAACTCAGGTTCAGCAACTTTACCCAAATGTTCTGCAGACCAAAGAAAAATCATAATTAGCTTTTGATACCTCCCAACCCTAACCCCGATGAAGTCTCGTTTATGCTGATATGATCAGAAACAAGTCCATACTGCAAACGTTCATGACAGAGAAAGCACCATTTGTACCTCTGAGGATATAATAAAAACTATCTGGTCTTTCCCAGGGTCTTGGGCTGTTTTAACTACATCTGCTGCTCCACTTTGCTTGTGCCTTAATATCCACATGGGTGCATAACAGATTCATCTGCATCCCTGGTGAAAACAAATATTACTGAGGAGCAAATAAGTTATAAAAATGTGACTTCCTGTATTTTGTTAGTTCCATCTCTCACAGTTGATGAAAACTATTTACCTCTAATCTCTGAAACTGCAATAGCAAATTTGGGAAAGAAAATAGGTTAAAAAGTTTTTTTCATGCCTCTTAACATTGTTCTAACATAACAAAGACATAAATACAGTACAGGCCAAAGGTTTGGGCACACCTTCTCATTCAATGTGTTGTATTTATCTTCATGACCACTTACATTGGTAGATTCTCACTGAAGGCATCACAGGTGAAATAACTGAAAACATGTTTTATTTTCTATTTCCTTCAAAAAAAAAAGCCACCTTTTGCTCTGATTACTGCTTTCCACACTCTTGGCATTCTCCTGATGAGCTTCAAGAGGTCATCACCTGGAATGGTTTTCCAACAGTCTTGAAGGAGTTCCCAGGGGTGTTTAGCACTTGGCCCCTTTGTAAATGGTCATGACAATAATGGAAACACATTGAATGAGAAGGTGCGTCCAAACCATTGGCCTGTACTGTGGCAGAAAAAAAATACAGTGGTTCTTTAGCATTTGCCTAAAAACCTCCACCAATAACACGTTTCGGTCTAAAAGCAACTATTGGACCATCAAGTTGTTGGTCTCGCTGAACCTCTGCATTCCCCTGGGTCCTCCACTCATTACACACTCACGTATTCAGCAACAGAAAACCACTGGTGGGAGAGGTTCTCCACTCAATAATATCAGAGAAGGGGAAACAGCCAGCTGCTACCACTTCAACTTTTGGACAAACTACCAGTCCTAAAAAGAAAGACACCATCTGAAGTCACTGACAACAAAAGACGTTTAGACCTAGAAAAAGGCGACTGGTGTTTAGCGCTATCTCGTATCTTCTGGCAATGAACGTTCAGGTATCGGGGGGCGTGGCCCAGGGGTGATAGCAGACAGGAGAGATGAGAGTCCCTAACAGTTTCCCAGGATGCCCTTGAATGTCTCCAAACAGACCAGTAACTAGAACAGTGCGTACGACAAACAGGAAGTTGGTTTGGGGAAAAGAAAATAAACACTGACTCCATTGTTGCTTTATCTGTCGTGGATATTGTGAAGAGGCAGCTAGAAGACTGGTTTGTATTTTGAGCAATAAGTGAAACAGGCACCAACCAAATGAAACACCTGACTTACAGTCGAGTTACTTCACTGAACCGAATGTCTTCAAAACTTAAGTGTGGTGTAATGGAGTAATACAAGGGGTGGCCGGGGGGGGCGGAGCTAGAGCAGGGAGGAGAACCAGGGGTGAGCATGTTGGAAGCTAATAAAAGGAGTTGAACTCGGCAACAAGGTGTTCTCATTCTGCACCCTACAACAACAACATACACGACACTTAGCTGCTTTCTTTGATGTCTGACAAACGTGAGAAAGGTGGAGACAGTACCTTCTTGTGTGGATGGCTGCAGCCAGAGTTACAGGGTCTGGACTGGATGCAGGCACCCAGGATAGAAGCAAGCCTCTTCCTCAGAACTGACAACAAACAAACAAACAACTATTTTAGGACCAAAGAGCATTTGTGTTTTCTTCTGAAACCTCTGTCCTTGAAGTGGTGTGTAGAAAGAGGCAGGTGATGCAGGTCTCAGCAGCTGTGTTTCATGTTACTGGAAGCTTACGGAGAGCGTCCTGACAGTCTGCTACGGGAACATAGTTAAAGAACATCAAGATCCAGCTCAGACGGATCTAGTGCAGATGAACTGTAGAATTACTCCAATCCTTTTTGGCATCTTGTATTAATTTCAGTTCAGTTTATTTATGTAGCACTGTAGGGGAATACATTTGTTAATTATGACCAATAAGATGTGATGATTCAATATAAATATGAAATGTCAACCTGATTGATCTTTGAAGTTTAATCAGAAGATTATAGTTACTTTTACATGTTCAGGGACCATAAACACACTCGTATTAATTCAGACAGGGTCAGTATTTAGTTAAAGGAATGTTATTCTGTTTCCTAAACTAATGGTTTATACATGACAAGATATGAATAATAAGATGTGATGTAGTGGATATGAGGTGATGTAATGTGATGTGTGAGGTGGTGTGGTGGAAGCTAGATGTTTAGCAGAGCCTTCTTTGTATCTGAAAGAAATTGTGAAATCTGAGTGTAAAATAATTTGTTGTCTGCTATAAACTAGAGAGTTGATAATTAAAAACGGCATCAGACGCAATCTGGACTGTGGCAGTCAGGTGGACCACGACCTCACGATACCTGGAGCCCGTAGATTAGCTCCGGTACGACCCGTCCAGTCTTGAGATGTCATCCGGGTCACAGCAGTAGCTGGAACGCTTTTTCACGTCCAGGTGGGTGTGGGCTCTTAGGGAGCCGTCTGGCTGTGTCAGCTCGCAGGGTGCAAAGAGGCTTTTTGTAGGTCAAAAAAGATGTCTCAAAGATGCTTGTCCCGAATTGGCCGGCTCAAGAATCAGCTAGAAACTGAATTGATCAGGAAGTAATTCTTGTTTTATTAAACTACCATGTTATGACTTTTGGTCGAGTTTTGGCAAATCAGAATTTGACACGTTTGGAGTTTTACCAACATCCCTCAGAAAGCCACGCCCTCCTCAGACACAAAGCACTGTTAATAAGAATGTTCAAAACTCTTATGTGAGGTTAACTTTAACCTTAATACGTATCTTATTGTGATGTGTACGAGTGTAAACAATGATTAACTTGTTAAATCAAACACATAGTGTTTTGTGAAATAAATGTATAGCTGTAAGAACAATATTAATTTCAAATTCATTGATTTAAGCACAGGTTATTCAAACATTTCATTTAAACATCTTGTTCATTCATCACCTATGATTATTTAATGTATACTTTAAAATCCTGTCGGAGCTTTCAGGAGATAGTGAGGAATTCAGCAGTCTGGCTCCTGCGTCAGACCTTGGGACAGATTATTTATGTCTGCGTTGAGAAAATATAAGTGGGCAGAGGTCGGTTTGTGCGTCTGGATCCTCCAGCTGGTGCAGCCTTGACTTTGCAGTTTCTGACGTGTATGAAAGGTTATGCTGTGTCAGTTAGGTGGTGAAAAATGGACCCCTTTGATACGAAACAGCACCAAATCACAACAGCCCTTCTTCTCAAGGCGCTTTACAAATTAAACATTCCAACTGAACCTACTTATCAGTGTTCAGTTCACTATTCTATAATTCATTGGGTCATCTGGATCCAGAGAAGGCTTCTTAAGTGAGGGTTTGATTACAGCAACCTTAAAATCTTGTGGTACATATCCATTTACTAAGGATAGATTGATTATATCTAGAATGGGGGCAGTAACCAAAGGAAATGCATCTTTAAATAATTTGGTTGGGATTGGATCCAAAATGCAAGTTGAAGGTTTAGATGAAGCTAATATTTTTGATAACTCTGAAAGCTCAACTGGATCAAACCGGTTCAAGCACAGATGAGGTTCTACAGTTACCTCTGATGCTGCCTCACTTACTGAGGAAGAAGAAATCTCATTAAGTCATCGCTGCTGAAGGCTAAGGGGATAGATGGTTCAGATCGACAGTGCCATTGATATTGATAAAAGCGTACCAATTCCCACCCCAACTTAGGCTACTGCCCCCCATGACCTGACTTGACCCCAGATAAGGGGCTGAAAATGGATGGATGGATGATTTTATTGATTATGTTCTGCAAAATATTTTGTGTGTCCAAACATCTTTGAAGTTGATCATTTCCAAGCAGCGTTTTAGTGGACTGACTCTGCTCACCTTATATGGACTCACACTGGCTAAATAAACAATGAAAGTAAAAATAAATAAATAAATAAATGATTAGTCCTAATATTTTAAGCAGATTACAAAGATTTAAATATGTAATACTGGCAATCGTAGCTAATAAAGAAAAAATGTACTGTCGAGCTGAACCCACAGAAAACAACATGCCAGTCCGTCACTGGCCTACCGAGCAGAGATGGGGATTGTGGCATCAACAAGTCATCTCCATGGTGTGTTTTTGTTCTGCTCAGCAACTGAACCAGGTTCATTCACTGGGCTGATTGAAATCGCCTGGTTTAGTTGTTGTCGAGCTGAACAAAAACATCACATGGAGATGACTTGGTGACGCCACAATTTCCCATCTCTACTACCGACGTCCGTTACAAAACATCAGTCACCTAACACACATATCGGCTGGCCGTTACATGCATATCTATGAACAGAGCGCATGGTTTTTATGGCGGTGTTTTGTCTACAATGCAGAAGGAATGTCAAAATATCCACTCTGGTACTGGTGGAGGTTTAAGCAGTCATCTGTAACATGAAGGTCACATTCTCAACTGTAGCATGAAATCAGCCGCCCTATGCCCGCAACTCTGACAAGGTGGGCATTAGTGACCTTTTTCCCAGGAGAGGTGGATTTCATATCTGAGACTAGCTTCAGGGGGAAGAGCAGGGCCTTAAGACGCACTTAGTTTCTATTGATGCCTTTCAGGATTTTCAAAATAAGACCCAAAATTTGGAGGTGAGGCAGGAAAATGCATGAAGGCATCTAAAAGCGGGACTGGGGACATTTATCATGAGGAAATAGCAATATCCCATGGTAAAAAGCTCCATCACCTTGTTTCACTATTTATAGCATTAACAAAATAAACGTTGCCATTACTATAAATACAAGATTGACTTGACTATGTCAGTATGGAGCATTGCTGAAACCTGATGCTATTGAATGAAATCAAAAACATCTGAGATACAGCAGCTTCAAATGCAGACATAAATGATAGCATACCATGCTCGACGTACGTGATGAGTCCAAGTGACAGCAGGACGGCTCCTAGATGAAAACTCAGACCCTGAAGACCAATAGGAAGAATCAGTCAGACAATCCCTCTGAGTCTGATTAGTGATCCGTTACATGTCCCCCCCATGGCTGAGCTTGGGTTAGGCTGTAAGGAAACATCACTCATGATGCAGAGGGGATCAGACTTTACTTACATGTAGGAGGGCACTGGCTGTGTACGTCACCAAGATGGAGGGAAACGTTCCCAGTTTGACTGCATTTTTAAACACATCTGTGGAAGATGGGAGACAAGTACAGCAGCGTGGTCATCGTGATAAATGAGGCGTAACAAACACATTCCTGTAGCAGCTTACAGGTTTTCAGCCAAACAGACACCGGGATGTTCCAGGATGTCACCACCAGCACCATGGAGCGCGGCATCTCCACACTGAGAGGCTTCACCACGCTCATATCCCTGGATGTGACAGAAGCACCCATACTCTGACTTCTTATCATGCTCATAAGGTATGATAGCTATAGACTCCACAGACATTGTCGTATCACAGCAAATCAATACAGAACTCATGAGCAGAAAGTTGTTTGTTTCCCAGTTTCAATAAAAGGTAAAAAACTGATCAAAGTTACTGTAATGATGTCAAATTACTACAAGAAACAGTAGAGCTTAAACTTGCATCCACTGGCAAAAAACACACCGTATTATCTAATTTAGGGATGTTTTAATGAATGAAAGAACACATTCTTATAAGATAGGACCGCAATGATCCTAGCAGAGAAACTCTCCTGCGGCGGCTGCACCGTGCGTCTCTCGTGTCGGTGTCCCTGAGTCACGTGTCATTTACCATCTGACTTTATCCTTCTCTTCTGTGAAGCATGATCCAGCCAACATAGAGGTGGCTTCACTGAGATGGCCCACAAAGTAGTTACTGAAGTGGAAGGACACAGCATTCTCATAAGCATGGAGCCACCTGCAGTCACACACACACAACAGTTCTAAGTTACATCCTTAACCAGTAATCAGGTTACTTCCTGTAATAGACTCATTGCTAATGTTTTAGGTTGACCACTGCTAAAGCGTCTAGTCCGTTTGCTGAGACTGTGCTCCAGAAAGCAGGATGTGTGTCCTGCCTTGTTGTTCTGGCCAGGATCCCAAAGAAAAGCTTTATCACCGCCTTGTTTTCCTACAGAGTGTGATGCTTGTGTTAAGTCAGAGGCAGACTGAACACGTTGATAAACCATATTCTGGTCAATTCTGTCACTACGGCTCGGTAGGATTACTATTACACCACATTCGGCAGAAATGACTCTACCTGACGAAGGAATCCGAGTAAAGCAAAGAAGGTAAAGTACATGTGTGCTTGATTATTTCTTTATTTTAACTACGCTGTGTTGGAAATGTTATTTTGTAAAGTCAGATGATTGACCTCCCCTAGCAGTAAGAACGTCCATCTTTGGAATGAGGAACAAAGCTAAAAGTGGACCCTAGCCCTAAATGAACCCAAATCCCAGTAATCATGTGTTGGATTAGGGTTAACTTTTATGTTATGGTGTAAAAGTATTAAAAGGCATACTATGCAACTGTGTCATATTTGTAAATCATTTTCTTGTTCTTGTTCTTCTTCTCAGAGAAAAGTGTTTTTAATACAAAAAAGTCAACCTTCAAATAATTATGTTCAGTTATGCACTCAGTACTTGGTGCTGCTACTATGAGCAAGCTACCTAAGAGCTGGTACAACAACTTACTTTTGTGAGACAGAATTTCCATAAACTGGGATGAACAAAGGGAAAAGGTACGGAGCGATGCACGTTGACACCAGGAGACAAATCTGACTTTTCATGAGGCAGAGGAAGGAACTACCCAGCCACGACCAGCTCTGAGGGAGACGGAAGAAAGGAGAATTTGGTTTTGCTCAAGTCCTGAATTACAAACAGCAACAGGAATTTCACAACAGTTTCTAAGCAGACACTAATACTGGTGTGATTTTAGAAAGGTTAAAGCAAGCTTTCAAAAAAGAATAACATGTTGTACACTACACAGGAAAATGCACTGAAAAGATGTGTGTGTGTGTGTGTGTGTGTGTGTGTGTGTTGTTCTTAAACTTTTTATGGACAACCTCGGATCACACTAATCATTAAACACTCACAGAGGAATTGCACACATGGGCAAAACTACATTTATGCACAGATCAGAGTTTACAATCACACAGGTGGGTTTGAGACTTCACTCCTGACAAATTGGTGTACACGGTATGTCTCAATGTCGGGTGAGATCTGACATTTTTCTGAACTTATTTCCCTCGAAATTTGTGCTGAAATTGAAAATGTCTAGACCTCTTAGAAATAAGAGCCAACATTTACTTTTTAATATTTTAAAATAATTGGGACCTCCATGCATTTCCAAAGAAAAATCACATTTCCCTAGCCTGGCAAGCAATCCTATACGTTAATATAGAGTCTGGCCACAACACATTGACAGATCTCAGTTGTGGGAGATCTGTGGTTGTCTTTCAAACTGTCTCTGCATGCTACTGGACAACAACCAACATGACAACACTATGGATGTCAGTCACTAGGGCAGTCCGCCATTCACTATTCAAGAAGATGCAAATAAGTTATTTTTCTAAAGAAAGGATAAAGTACCTCTATCTGCTGTTGACTCAGAGAAAAGCTCGTCTAAATAGTTCAAAGTGGATGCCAAAGCCATTTCAAACGAGCCTTCACCACCTTAGTTTTGCTCAGTCCTATCATCCCACCCACCAAACCGATAAGAGTGCTGTGATTGGCCAGTCCCCAGTGTAACAGTGGCTGAAGAGGTTCCAATGGAGCGTGGCTAAACTGACATACAAAGCAAAATCGTTTCACTTTAGCAACTGGTCTAGATATCTAGGCTAAGATTTCCCAGCTTTCATCCAGGATTTAATGGTCTCATTAACTTGTTATTTTATGAAATATAAATAACACAAATTTGAAGGAGTTTTGCCATGTGGTGTAGTTGCTAATGCTAATGGTTAGCTTCTACTAGCCAAGACATGTTCTGCTCTCTTCTGGACGCTCAACCAACAGTCTTCCTCATCGTGAGCCAAGCTCGGTGAGTCCATACATGTTAGTTTACAGCGTGGCGTAGGTCTGAGTGGCTTTTCTAATCTGAGAATATCCCTGCCAATTTTCCTTCTGTGGCAAATGCAGGAGATGGGGCCAGCCTGCATGTGCAGAGTCATCAATCTTATTCTCTTCAAGTTCGTCAAGAGTCGTCTCAAGGTACTTCACAAAGTAAACATTCCAATACAGTCCAGTTCATTATGCCAATCAGTAAAAAGTGTCCCCACAGGTTGCATCGAGTCACTGACTAGTGTCAGAGTCTTTACAGCAATCCTCATACTAAGCAAGCATGCAGCGACAGTGGAGAGGAAAACTGCCTTTTAACAGGAAGAAACCTCCAGAGAATCCTGGCTCAGTATAAGCAGCCATCCTCCACGACTCACTGGGGATGGAGAGGACAGAGCACACACACACGCACGCACGCACGCACGCGCACACACACACACACACACACACACACACACACACACACACACACACGCACGCACGCACGCATGCACGCACGCACGCACGCACGCACGCACACACACACACACACACACACACACACGTCTTCATCAGAAGTGCTATATTATTATACACACACACACAACATATTTACCAAGTAGTGTTTCTATGGTTACATTGTGAGTTCTTAGTAAATTGTGTCTTTATCTCAGTGAATCTATAATCAATTAACCGGGTAAACTAGTAGTAGCACATTCAACGTCAAAGAGAGTAAAAAGTTATTATCAGGAGAGAGAGAATGTTTAAGTGGTTAGCAGCAGTGTGCTAGACGATGGCCCCCTCCATGAGGCCACCACAGCTCAGCAGAACATCGTTGTAGCTTCTTCTGGGGAGAAAAACACTTAGAGAGAAAATAAAGTTAACAGCTGAAATAGCAGGAAATAATACAGTTAAAGAGCAGATAGTAGAAGAAAGTGGTCGAGTGTGAAAAGTGGTCAGTGTGTCCTCCAGCAGTCTAAGCCTATAGCAGCATAACTACAGAGATAACTCTGGATAACCTAGCCTTTTAGATGGAGGCATATCTCAAAAAGAACAAGTATTACGGGTTTCTCAGTGAACCACACCTTTAAACAAAGGATGTAGGCACAAATATGTCCAGTCTGAAAAGAGGGTTAAAACCATTTGTGAGTAGATCTGTGCATAATTATAGTTTTGTGGAACTTCTGATTGGTCTACTGCATGAGGAGCTCCCAAAAGAATCAGGGAGATTAATTACTGTTCAAACAGTGCAAAACATCCACTGGAAGTAAAGTAAGAAGCGGGGAAGAGAAGTGCATACATCTGGACCCAATACTAGAGTGAATTGTGAACGTTCCTAAAACAGAAATCTAGCCTAGCAGCAAAATTAGTTTTGGTTTAGCTAAACAAGCTGATATGTGAAATAGACACTGTAAAACTGTGGCCATTTGGCCAACTGAGAGACTTTAGACAAGAAAACAAAGAACAAATGGATGACAAGGTAAAAATGACCAACGTGGATAACAGAATGGACAAAACCGAGAAGTGGATTCTGTGGGTCTGATTTCCTCATTATTGTTGCTCTACAGACCCCTCATCTACCCGTTCTGAGGAGAGTCTGAGGACGAGCCATTTTTGGGCACGGTTTCTTTAAATCTGGAGAAGGAGCTGCAAACTCCGCCCCCTCCACAGAGCAGACCTATTCTCCTCCCCCAGTCAAACTTTGTAGTTCTATAAAGAAATCATTATTTAGTGTAGCAGAAATGTTACATTAGCATTTTTTAAAAATAGGAGTTATCCATCAAGCTGTTTCAGGTCAGAGACACGCAGTTGTCTGTGTTCACACACTGTCACCCCCCTGCAAGCTGTCATGGCCGACGGAGGGACAACAAGCGAGCAAGCACACACGCACGCACGCACACAGATTCAATAAGCGCACACGCCGCGCAACCTCCGGCGCTGTGCCGTCAGACTGAAGGCAGAAATGAGCGCTGCCTCCTACGTGATAAAAACTTTTAAGAGGTTTAATAACATTTTTCATTCAAGGTCAAATTAAGATATTAGCTTCTATTATGGGATGACGTATTAAAGTCGGGTCCGCTCCAGCCAGTGACTCCTCATGAACCTGACTACAACTCATGTTACTGCAGCATTTGTTGTTCCAGTCCAGCAGATCGCAGATTCAGCCACACCATAAAACAGCAATAAGTCGGTCTGAGGCAAAAGTGAACCTCATGGCTATAGCTTTTCCATCTTTTCCCCTATAGACATTTGATTACGCACAAGTAGGTGATCAGTTCAGGTTTACGCAGAGCAGAAGGAAGGAGAGCGCTCTGGTCGCACAGGTTAAACGTTCCTACTTTAAGAAAACTGTTAAATTGCATTGTTTATGTTCTACCTGGGCACTCTAAATATTTATTTAAAATGAAATCAAAGGAAATTGTAATGCTATCGAATGTTTATTAATTACCATTTAAAAAATGAAAGTGATGGGGAAAAAGGTCGATCATATTTTTTTTAACCCTGTCTGTTTAGCTTGATGTCTGATATATATATATATATATATATATATATATATATATATATATATATATATATATATATAGCCATGCCCTGATGTGGGGGCTGGGGGGTGCGTCGACATGGTCGGGACTTAGAAGGGGGTGTGCGGCTAAATAAGTTTGGGAACCACTGGCTTATAGCAACACAGATAATAAACAAATGTTGGCGGGAGTGAAGCAGACAATGTTAAAACAGGATCTGCACAATGGCTGAAAGAATGTACAACAACAACGCCACAGCACAGCTTATTTGGTACGCACTGTACTGTTTGATGGTGTTACTTTGTGGCAATGATGTTATCAGAAGATCGGTCTTCCATAAGATACCAGTATCAACTCAACTGAGCTGTTTCCAAGCAGATGAAGTGGTTTCCTACCATATTATCTGGGAACTTCAGCACAAACCAGTCCACCTTCAACCAGACTAGCGCGTTTACATGTACTTTAAATAATGATGTCCGCCTATTAAGGGCAATGCTTCAGTTTTCTGAGGCACATGTAAACACACTGAATCACAAATCTAACAGTCTTATTTTTCTCTCCATAAAACACATTTTTGCTAACTGAAGTGATTTATTTCATCCACAATGACACAGATTGGCTCGTACAAAAAAGTAACTACTTCATGATTTGTTGCTAGAGGAGGTCCTAAGATCTGTTGGATCATGGGGGCTGCACAGCGTTTCCATGCAGTCTTCATTGTACATAGATAAAGAACATCATGGTGGAATCTGTTAAATGTTTTTTTTACATTACATTCTAAGTAACACTCACCAGCTTTGTACCATCTACTGCCCTCTTATAACACGAGAAGCTGATCCACGGGCCAAAGACGACAGAGCCAATGAAGAACACGTAGCCCAGGAACTCAGCCAAGGATGGAAGGCTGCTCACTGTTCTCCTGTCTAGGTCAAAGGCCAGAGAGATGGCCTTCATAGCCACCACCATCTGAGAACCTGACACACTCACACACACACACACACACACACGCGCACAAGCACACACACACACACACACACACACACACACACACACAGAGTTAATGTTTTTAGTTTTTAAAGACATTTGATTTTGTGTTTTTCTCCAAATGCTGAATGCATTTTATGGTTTATATCTACACGGTGCTTTAGTGGGCTGGTACTCATCGATAGGCAGTACAGGCACTTCTTTTTTTTATAACTGAAGTTTTTAATTGATTTTCAAAACGTTTTTGATGTACAAATAAACATAACAAAAAAATTCATAAACAAACCAAATGATAACACTCGGAAGCAAGTACTAGATATCTCATTGGTCTTACGAACCACTTTTCAACTCGTCCCAAAAACTGTTCCAGTGTCTCTGTCCCCTCTTAAGTTGATAAGGATGGCCTCATCAGAGGCTGGGTCTAGCATTGACTGAATCGATTCATTTATCCAAGGGCACACTGTGGTCTTCCAGTGCCTTAATATAATTCAGAACGCTGTCACCAGACAGACTATAGAAACTGAAAAAAATCCATTAGAGATATTCAGCATTTGAGATCGATCTCTCAATCACAGTGATGCAGGGGACTGTTCTGTTCTGGTCCTGCTGGACCTGACTGCAGCCTTTGACACTGTTGACCATCACCTGCTACTGGAGAGGCTGAGAGACTGGGTAGGCCTATCAGGAACTGCTCTGGAGTGGTTCTCCTCTTATCTTTCTGAGCGCTCTTTTTCTGTGGCCGTCTACAAGTTTAGGTCCTCCACCACCTCTCTTACCCATGGTGTCCCACAAGGCTTTGTGCTGGGGCCCCAGCTCTTCCTCCTCTATCTGCTTCCTCTTCAGCACATCCTGAGCTCCTTCAAATAAATCTCCTACCATCTTTATGCAGATGACATCCAACTGTACATCTCCTTTAAGCCCCATGAGATGTCTAAGCTGCAGCTGTTACACACCTGCTTAGACTCTATCAAAACCTGGATGGTGGGAGCTTTCTTCAGCTGAATGAAGATAAGACTGAGATCCTCATCTGTGCCCCAGACAAGCTGGTTCCCAAAGTCAGAGACACTCTTGGTCAGCTCCAAGAGGAGCTTCTATTTGCGCAAGTGGACACGTTCTCCTCCAAGGACGCACTTCTTCTATTGTCTTAGGTGCGGTCCATGTTATCAACCTATTACTATTATTGCAATATGTATATGAAAATATCTTTACATACTGGCCTATAGGACCATCTGTCTGTCGGTCTATTTAGTAAGAGTGTGTGTGTGTGAGGCATTTTCGTATTATATTATAATCATAACATAAGTTGTATTAATATTTACACCAAATTTAAGGTGTAATTTTCCATTTAAACCAAAACAAATCTCAATCAGCTTGAATGATGGATTTCTGGTCATAACAGGGTCAAGTTAGAGGTCAGCTCTACCTCTTCTTGTTACGGCTGCTTCTGTTGAGTGAAGCTTCTCAAACTGAGACTCATCAATGGCACAACACTTGAGTGGCCTAGCTATCATAAGTTCAGCTTAGCTCAAAAGTAGCATAAGATGATCCCAATGATGACTTTGCATCCAGAAAATATGGCTGGGATCGAATCCAGGGATAGGATGTTTGTGAGGATGCATACTCGCCAGTCCACCTAGGCTGGGTCCTTGCTCAACCACTAAGACTGGTTGTCAGCGGCTGTGAAGTCAGATGGTCTAGGCTTTGTCTCTACAGCAGCCTGTAGGTCCAGTCACTTAGCAACCATGAAGGAAGCTAACAGGCAAAGGAAAAGCGCTAAAGCTAGCAAAAATTAAGCCGGGATTTTATGTTTTTCTGAGCTACAGCAGCTTTACCTCCGTCCCCAGCGTTTGTTATTAAGGCTGACAGATAACCATTTCCATGTAAAGTAATTTTGTTTACTCTACAAGTTACATAGACTGGTAAAGGAGGCAGTCTGAAGTGCCCGGTCCTGGAGGAGATACCACAAACCCACGACTACTTTTAACAGGCAAGTCGTTTATGTAGGTATCTCTATTCAAAGACATACAAGAGTCACAACCATTTTACCAGTGAATCCATTAAGCACCTCATTGCATATTTCTGAATATGTCGTACAGACGTAACAGTTTTCGATTGAGCCAGCCCAGCAGTCCCTGTAGATGGACTGGAAAGTGAGAGGAAGCATCCCAAAGCTCTCTCAGCAGACCGTCCATTATGAGTTTCCACCCGTTGCCCAGAAACGTCCAGCCACGGGTCTCCGTTCCAGTAAGAGAATCATACCACAACCCAAGGAGACTGCAGAACCCGACATTTGAAACCACAGACGCTCATCCAGTGTGATAAATATGCTGCAATCTTGGCATTTTTGTACTCCGTAGACCATTTCTTGGTTTCTTAAAGACCCACTCTAATAAACTTTTTTGGATGTTTTAAAATAGTTCACAGAGGTCTTTAAACTATGATTATGCTGTGTTTAGCCAAAATTACAAAGCCTGTGCCGTTTTCTAGTACTTAGCTTCTATACAGTGGTAGTAGCTCATTAATGATTCGCCTCTGGGTTGTGGGCGGAGCCAAGGACAGGGACACTGGTAAGGCCACCGACTCACACGCAGACGACCTGGGTTCGATTCCAGGCTGGGCCAGATTTCTCTTTCTTAGGATTAATTTAAAAAGTAATGTTTGTTGTTTTAAATGGTTAAATACTATTTTTACCACAGATTCCAATTTCCTGAAAATGTCGTGATCGGACCCGATTTCCAATCACGGTATTGGAGCATACCTAATAGTCGTGTCCCCTGTATATCCTCTCATTTTCTGTTCATGTAATATGTTCTAAAACAACTGTAAATAATTAAATGAATGATCTGATGAGCCATTCATTTGTATTTGTTTTAATGAATGTATTCAAATAGCAAACCACTAGATAACAGCATTAACATGGTAATAACAGTGGAAGGCCTCTCTCCCAGGAGGACAACCAGGGTGATGCTCCTGACCCTGGGCACCTGTGGTCCTAAACAGAGAACATCAGAAATCACAGGTGATGAGAAGGCAACAGACACGTTTTCACATTTATCCTCATGAGAAGATAAATATTATATTCTTCACACAAACTATTATTGTTCTTTAAAACATTTCAACTGTATTAATTTCTTAATGTAAGCTACTTTCCGCCCCAGAGCACAAGATGAAGTCCTGTGGTCATGTGTAATTAGGTTCACGCTTCATAAAAAGGCTTATTTTCTACATTTTCCATAAAACAAATGACAAGAAGCTTAATGAACTGCCTCTGTGTAAGAAATGTGCTATATAAATAAAGCTGCCTTGCCTAATTCACTGAAGAAACACATAAGCAGGAAAAACTACAGGACCCGCCATACAAGCTCGTTTTGGGCGATTTCTGCCTAAAATGTCAACTAAAAACCCAAATATACAAATAAAAGATGCCTACGACTATTTTTAACAAACTTACGTTTAAACTTTGCTGCTCTTCTGTTTCTCCTTCCTGTTGAAAATCCAGTGGCCGGTATGCAAAGCATGCTGGGACAGCCGTAGCCTGTGAGGATACACCAGACCCATTCTCGTAACTCGGGTGGAACGAGGACGCGTTTGAGGATGCGAGGACGAGTAAACTTCAAATTCGGACAGCACTCGTCGCTTGGCTGTGACGTCATCAACCTAAAGATGCATTCTCACACGCGTCCCACCCCTGGAGCCGGACACTTCTACTGCTGAAGGAGGCAGTTCGAACGGCCTGTGCCTACCACGTTGTAAATCTAAACGGCTCTTTATGATAGTCATCTAGCAGCGGGGAGGGTACTGGCACTTCAAGCACTGGCGGTGACTATTTTAAACTTGCACAGTTAACAATGGGTCTAGCATGTGCATGTTAGTAAGAAATCTGATAAAAATGACTTATGTCCATGAGCAACTTATGAAAGAGACCAATAACTTCAAGAGTGTTTTTTGTATGGAACAAAACCACCCAGAGGGCCACAAATGGCTCTTGAGCTGCATTTTGGACATTCCTGCTTTAAGCAACGTGGGGGGGGGGGGGGGGGGGGGGGGGGGGGGGCATTCAAATAAAAAACCTAAAATATATAAAACTCACCCCTTATTTTATGCCAGGTAACCACATCTACTAAATGCAACTCTCTGAAATGAAGAAGCACGAAAATAATATGTTAAAAAACTTAACACTGCAATGAGAAGTCTACGCTAGCTTAGCACATAGATGTCATGCCTCTTAACAACATTCAAACGTAGTATAGCAGTAAATATAGTGGGGAGGTAAAAAAAACAACAGGTGCTTATATTGCATTTGCCTAAAAACCAATAACACCACTTGGACCAAAACCATGGATTGGACCATCTGGTGGTCGATCTCGCTGAACCACCACACTTCCCCGGGTGTCACATTTAGGAGGGTAGGACCCAAATTGCAGAACCCAGGATGACACGAGGCAGGAGTGGATTCAAAGTAAAAATCCTTTTATTTTGGGAAAAAGAACAAAAAGTAATCTGAGGCAGCGAGCCAAAGTCCAAAAAGTCCTGGGGAACAGGAACACTCAAAGCTCTTCTTAGAGCACAAAAACCTGGACACAAAAAGCTCAACAAAGAGCACGATATCAGCTACAGAAGGCTGCTGCAGACCAGGGGTCAACCCGGTCTCTCTACTTTATAGGTAGATAGTGAACTTCATTTTTTACCCAATCAGAAGGTAGATGAGCACAACAGCTGAGAGGAAGAGGCCTTTGCTGCTGGAGTGTCTGCAGAGCAGGAGGATGAAATAACAGAGGAGGCTGAGCAGAGCCACCCACAGGATGTGCAGCTCAAAGAACACGAAGAGCCCGTACATCCCGACCAGTGTCGACACCACGTGCTTCACCACCGGCACGAAGCCTGAAACCAGAAACAAATGACAGCTCCACATTGAGTCAGCTGAACTAAGCTGGATGGGAAAGATTGTAAAACAACGCACACTGGTGTGTGGTGTAACAAGGAACCACAGACATCTACTGAGACGTCTCTGGTTCCAGCCCACATGACAGTTTCCTGATGCTCACCAACACTGAAGCAAAGTCTGCAGGTGAGGCAGAGGAGCAGCAGCACCCACACCTGTTGGAGGCTCTGCTGTAGAGTGGTGAGACCACAGCTCTCAGCCAGCTGCTGCCACACCGCCAGCTTGCTGGTCAGCTCCATCCTACACACACACACGGAGACAGACACACACACACACACACACACACACACGGAGACAGACAGACAGACACACACACACACACACACACACACACACACACACACACACACACACACACACACACACACACACACACACACACACACACACACACACACACTACTTCAGAAGTGAGACCCAGCTGCTACAGCTAACCCACTCGGGTATCTGAGCTACGTGTGCTAGACCCTCACGCGCTCATCACTAATGAATGGGTTATTAGACCGAACTAAAGACTTTCTGCATCGTGTGTCTTCAGTATAAAACACAGAAACAGTTAAATCAGCGCTTTCCTTTCTTCACTCGGAACCATAACTGCTACAGACCGAACCGGGCCCGTCTGCTGACGCCAGTTTGATAAACTCTGCTTGTTGGAAGCCAGCAGGCTGCTCTTAAACTACCAAATCTGATTGTTTAGAAACTTTAAACACGAACCTGCAGATCGCCCCTCCTCCTCCTTCTTCTTCTCCTCCTCCCGCCTTCCAGCTGATGGTGAGGGAGTCGCCATACCGCCCCCTGCTGGACCGAAAGTTACAACCGGAAACAGAAAACCTTATTTATATACATCCATCCATCATCTGAACCCGCTTGTCCATGTAGGGTCGATCAAAAATATGTTAAATCAAATAAAAATTGTGATAAAATAAGTAACACAAGGAAAGGGAGAGAGAACATGAATAGGCTGGAAAAGTAGAAAGAGAAGACGAGGAAAAGGTGGTGAAAGGTCTCAAGTTCAGAGTCACATGTACAAAAAATATAGAATAATTATAACATGCATGTAAATATCTAATGTGGGACTGCAACACTAATTATAACCTAATATATTTTTTAAGAAAACATCATTTTATAAACAAAGGAAAGTTCCGTTATTGATGAAAATGTTTACAACAATCAGGAACACACCCAATATGGAATGAATGTTGCCGTTAATATGAGCAGAAGTCACTCACCTGAACAAGCAGGTGCAGCAGATAGTGGCAGGAGGAGCAGATGTCTCCTCTGGTGGCTCTAGGTCCATAAACATAATGAGAAAACCAGAGGAAATATATTAACTCAGTGTCATGGCACAAAACAATGTTATTTTCACACAAGTCTGACTATTCTAATCATTACAAGTGTTTAGCGACACGATAGAGAAGCTGAGGAGAACGGCTGCTCCTGGACAGAAGATCCTGCTGCAGGGTGCCCCACGTTCTTTAGGAGTGAGTCTAAAACGATGTAACAAACATGTTCACTAATGTTCAAATCAGCTTTGGTTCTCACATTTAATTATTAAAATGGTAAATGGCCTGTATTTGATATAGCGCCTTCTAGAGTCCTGGAACCCCCCAAGGCGCTTTACAACACAATCAGTCATTCACCCATTCATGCTGGTGGGGATGAGCTACGATGTAGCCACAGCTGCCCTGGGGCACACTGACAGAGGCGAGACTGCTGAGCACTGGCGCCACCGGTCCCCCCGACCACCACCAGCAGGCAACGTGGGTTAAGTGTCTTGCCCAAGGACACAACGACAGCAACAGACTGAGCGGGGCTCGAACCTGCAACCTTCCGATTATGGGGCGAGCTCTTAACTCCTGTGCCACTGTCGCTTCTAAACATTTCGATTTGGGCTTTTTCGCTTCATGTTATTTATAAATTCCTGTCAGCTCACAGCTCTGTGTGCAGACCTCTGTAGAAACACAAACACAACTGTAGTACACTATTATGTAAGCGTGTGACCGCTCATCACTGTCACTGTACTTGGGGCCTCTTTTGCTTTTAATGAAATAAACAAACTTTTGCACCATCTTGTAATTTTCTGAGTTTCACCTGAGCTGACCTCAGTGCAGGTGCGGATATCAGCATGCGGACTCACCAGTGGTGCAACAGCTGAACAAGATGCATGATTATACTTCTCAGGTGTCCAACATTTCTCTATTAAAAATCCATGTTTTATTGATTTCATGTAATATTCTAATTGACGGAGAGTTTGAATTTGGGGTTTTCATCAGCTGTAAACCAAAATCATCACAATTATGAGAAATCAAGTCTGAAGAGTGCTGAAGATAGTTCTACCTTCTTCTCAGTCTCCTGCAGGCTGACCAGCAGCTCTTTATGTGTGGTAGGAGAACGTGTTTCATCCAGACAGCACGACCATGAACCAGCTGCTGGCCCAATCTCAATGCTCGCCCTGCGGTCTTCAGCAAAGTGCGCTTGGAGAAAGTGCGCAGAAGGGTTTGAGTGAGTACTACACAAGTACTACACAAGTACTATACAAGTGTGCAAATAATAGCAGAACTGAGAATGGGAGCATTGCGTCATCGATCGCAACACATGCCGGGACGCTGGTCGCTATGAAACTTTTTTCAAAAACCTTTATTAAAACTTTTAAACGTACGACCAAACAGTTATTTGAAATAAATTTACATTTGCGATGGACTGGCTCTCTGTCCAGGGTGCACCCCACCAGATTGCCCATTGACTGCTGCAGATAGGTACCAGCCCCTCCGCGACCCTACGCAGACAAGAGGGTTCAGACAATGGATGGATGGATGGATGGATGCTGCTTTGTCTAAAAGTTTTAGAGCATCAACTATTCATCCTAAAATTAACTAATTTCATTAGAACTTTTTTTTTCAGAAAATGAACTTGAGCCTTTTCTCCTGCAGCAATGACTTGTGGGTAATTCCCTTCCCTTCCAGGCATTGCTGCGGACTTGGGTGAAGTGCAGATTAATGGGTGCAATGGGGGCGTGGTCAACTTCTGGACTTGAGAACCGGGACACGTCATTTGGAATTCTAGGATGTCCAAGGAAGGTCCCGCCTTTCTCACCTCTGATTGGCTAGAAGGGCTCTTCCACGATTGGCTATTTCACGTAAGAGGAAACTGCAGGTTTTTATGCTTACAGCCAGATCTTGAGGAGTTTTTTTGAAGAAAATGAAGACACATTGCTATAAAAAGAACATCTTTTCCTGGTTTACAACAAACCAGTTTCAGGGTAACCTTGGGGGGGGGGGGGGGGGGGGCTACGCACATTGTGCCCAGGGGCCCCTGCAATTATAAACCGTCCCTGACTCGCACCCCTGGTTGGGAATTCGCAATTGAAGGGTGCAAGAGTGGACATGTGAATATTGGGATGAGGCTATTATATGCCTGTGTTTTTTGAACCACAGACATCATACAATTGTGTGATCCCGACCAGGGACACGAGTAAGTGCGGTAACCAGATCAATACATATGTCTGCATGGTGGCGCAGTTGTTAGCACTGTTGCCTCACAGCAAGAAGGTTGCAGGTTCAAAACTCGGCTGTGGCCTTTCTGCGTGCATCGGTTTCCTCCGCGTACTCCGGTTTCCTCCACAGATCACAACATGCCCTACGAGTTCAAAACAATTGTACGTCGCTTTGGATAAAAAGCGTCTGCCAAACAAATATAAACACAAACATGTCTGTGGTCCCAATTCTCAAGTGCAGAAGTTGATCACGCCCCTTTTGCACACTTAACCCACACTTCACCAGGATCATTAGGAATCGTAGGATGTCCAAGGAAGGCCCTGCCTTTCTTGCCTCTGATTGGCTAGAAGGGTTGTCCCACTGGCTATTTCATTTAGCAGCAAACTGTCTTCCCTCGCTATGTGCAGACTTTCCTCCTGCCAGCAGCAGAACAGCTGGTTTGGAGCGTTTTGTAAAGAAAATAAATTTTGCACTATATTAACCATTTTCTCCTGTTTTGCAAAATAGTTTTTTTTTGTTTATTTTAGTTGAAGAAATATAAAATGTGATTTTATAATAAATCCTGTAGCATTTTTCTCACTGTTGCACTTATTTTACATATTTTGGCTCTCAAGCATTGAGGTTATCTTAATAAAGCAGAGTACATAAGATAAACATATGTGCCTTACCTGGGTATGAAATATAATAATGTGCCCAGCTGTGTGCAGAAGGTCTGTTTCTCTTCTAGAATAATGAAAACTGGTGAAAGTAGGTCTAAATCATAATCAGCTTTGAATTAAATCTCAGTTAAATGATAGACATTGAATCTGATGAAGACATGACTCAAACCGTAGTACATGTATGTCTGCAGGTCAGCTGTCCAATTAGATGGTTATTTTAAAACATAGCTTCAACACATTTCAGAGGTGTTATTTGTTAATCAGATTATCTTTGGGACAACAACAGCACCAAAAATATAATAGTAATAACATTAATGAGGATGATGATAGAAAAACATGAACTTTTCATACGTGTGGATATTTTCTCCTGCGTCTGAGCTGCGCTGGCGCCACCCCACAGAACTGGACACTGTCTCTGGTGTTGTTTTGCACCGTGTTCGTCCTTCCAGCTGCTGAACACCAGGCGGAGAACGGAGGGGTGAGTGGGTCAATCAGCTGGAAGAGATCCACTCCTCCTGTTCGCCTGCAGGGGGCGCTGCAGCGGGTCTCTGTCTATGGTGCTGAATCTCTGGCTCTGTCCGCGGTGCTGAAGAGCTAAGGAGTTCGGGCCGTGTCTGGGGAGCTGTCACACGGATCCAGCCCTTTGTGCTGTAGCCTGGAAGTCCTTTGTGATGGTGGTGATCGGGGTGCGTCACCGTGAGCGCGTATCTGCCTACCTGGAGATGCTGGAGCGAAGGGGGAGGGGAGGACAGTAGTCTGAGGTAAGGCTTAATGTCTGACAAAGAGCTGTTTCATTCCTGAGGCCCGGGCAGCTGCTTTCATGTCAATCTTCCTCTGACCAGGGTCAGGAAAGGGGGACGGGGATGTCTGATTCGTGTTCAGATCTATTAAAGTTCGATCCAAATGTGCGAACCGCCGCCTCGTCCTGTTCAAATCGATGATTATTATCCGGCCTTCCGTCCACTCCACGCGCCGGTATTTCGCTCCGAGTCGTAAGTTATTTAGAATAAAAACGCCTCTGGCTTTTGTTCCGTTTCTGTTTAGTGGGCGAGCAACGGGGCCGCGGAGGCGGCCGGAGGCCGGTTGAGGCCTAGCTCCGCCGGCCTGGCCTACATTCCTGCCACCGCAGCTTTCTGTCCTCAGAGCGGAGCGAAGGCCGAACCTGGTTCTGGTGCCGAGAGCAGAGTAGAGCTGCTCCTTTCTTCAGGAGACACGTTCCGTTAGTGTGATGGATAAATCACATAACCGTGTTTTCATGTTTGATAGGACGCATTGGTTTGAAGGCATCGTGGAGGATTCTGCCAACCTTCAAATGAATGTTTGAGATCAGGTAGCAGGTAGAGTGGAGGTAGAGCTGAAATGATGCAGAAGGTACATTCACCTTTAAATATGAGGTTATTTTCATTAAAACACGAAATCTACATTCATACAACCAGATGTTTTATTGTATTTAAACAATAAAGTGTTTTAAAACACAACCAGGTATGACTGACTTTAATCCCAGGTAAGTAAGTAAAAGTTTATTTATGTAGCGCCTTTCACAGATATAAATCACAAAGTGCTGTACGGTGGATACGGAGGAAACCAGAATTCCCCCAGAGATAAGGTATCCATCCATCCATCCATCCATCCATCCATCCATCATCCATCCATCCATCCATCCATCCATCCATCCATCCATCCATCCATCCATCCATCCATCTATCCACCCAATCTTGATCCAAAATCCTTCCACCCATCCATCCATCCATCTGTCCATCCATCCGTCTGTCCGTCCCTCCCTCCCTCCCTCCATCCATCCATCCATCCATCCATAATTCATCCTTCCTTCCATACATCCATTCATCTATTCATCCATCTACCCATCCATCCATAATTCATCCTTCCTTCCTTCCTTCCACCCACCCATCCATCCATCCATCCATCCATCCATCCATCTACCCATCCATCCATAATTCATCCTTCCTTCCTTCCTTCCACCCACCCATCCATCCATCCATCCGTCCATCCATCCATCACTCTATCTATCTATCCATCTAGCCATCCATCCATAATCCATTAATCTATCCTTCTATCCATTCAGTCACCCATCCATCCACAATCCATCCATTCATTCATCCATCCATAAACCATTCATCCATCTCACATCTATTAAATGACCATCCATAATCCATCCTTTACATCTATCCATCTACCATTCAATTAAATTCAATTCAAAATTACTTTATTAATCCCAGAGGGACCATCCATCCACCCATCCCTCCATCCATCCAGCCTTAATCCATCCACCCAGCCATCCAACCATCCATCCATCCATCCATCCATCCATCCATCCATCCATCCATCCACCCATCCCTCCATCCATCCAGCCTTAATCCATCCATCCAGCCATCCAACCATCCATCCATCCATCCATCCATCCATCCATCCATCCATCTATCCATCCACCCATCCATCCAGCCTTAATCCAGCCATCCAGCCATCCAACCATCCATCCATCCATCCATCCACCCATCCCTCCATCCATCCACCATCTTATCCATCCATCTATCATGTTTTATCTCATTGAATACTTTTTCTTTCTGTGTTTTATTTAGATGAGTCAAGACACAGAGACACGAACACGAGCCCGCTCTAAAGCAATCCGAAGTGAGGGCACACACACACACACACACACACACACACACACACACACACACACATCCAGAAATTCCTCAGGATTTGTGGTTTTCCTTCCTCTGGCTAACTCCTTTAACACATTAGTTAAATACTGTGTTTTATTTTACAAGTTAATCATCATCTACACTCATACACATCACACCAAGATACAACTTAAGGTTAAAGTTCACCTCACATAACATTTAAACATTCTTATTCACAGTGTATATATTCTGTCAGTAAGTTCCACCAATGCCATATAAGTTGAAAAGTATTTTCTAAATCCGTATTGATGTTGATAAATTATATTATTTGTGTTCAAACGTTAGCTTTTCAAATACTTTTGAAAATACTGGTAAAATACATATGGTATGGTAATTAGAAAGCATGGTTGGATCACCAGCTTTATATAAAGATAATAATTTTGCCACTTTTAAGTCTGTAGAGACAATATTAGTGTTCATTGATAAAGTAAATACACAAGTCAATAGTTCACTTAGAGTCAGAACTTCCTTAATAAGAGAATCACTGAGTCCATCATGCCCCGGGGCAGACTTTTCAATTGCAAAATGATATCAATAAACTTCTTTTATATCTGGGGGATCAAAGCAGACCATATCTGTCCATCTTCAAACACCAGCCACAGTTACCCCACCCCCAGTGCCACCCCTCCCGATACATTGGACTCGCATTCCACAAGGGGCCGCATTTTGCGCATAAAGGCGCACCACTGGCTTGAGGTGCGCTACGCATACGTCACCTTCAGCCGAGGCAGAGGAGAGAAAGAAAGAGAGGAGTTATCTGACACCCCGCACATTCCCGCAATGATTGACAGAAGCAACATATGACCAACCAGCCATTAAATGCGTCGACAGGTGGGTTCATGAAGCTGGATGGATGGCATCCAAATGGAAATAATTAGTAAACACAAGAAAGAAAAGGTCAAAACAAGAGGAGTGTGCTTCATTTGAAAGTGGGCAATTTTACTTTTACTAAACTTTCACAAATCACAAAAATTTGGTCTAGAATAATCTAGTTCCAGTTTGAAAAGTCTAAGTGTTTAATTTTATAATAGGAGCAGGTTAAAGTTGTTTTTTCTAGAGGGAGTAACACCACCTATCTATTTGTACTTTAAAGGTGCAGTATGTAAGAATACATTGAGAATTTTAGTGAGAAAATCCCAAAAGAGTCTAGTGTTTCAGTTGTAGTGAAACATATTTCATAACCAACTGGATGTGGGGCTTGTCAGTTTTCTCCTTTCAAAATAAAGGAAGCAGAGATGTAACTACTGTTTACCATCAGTGGGTGTGGGAGTGCCGAGTCTCCTGCGAGTTTATACCGCCGACAATTGGAAGTGGTATGGACCCCATTTCTACATTCCTGCCCCCCAATTTTATTTGCACCTTAAACACTTCCACCACCGACATTTCACGCAAACACACACTTAGGGCCTTGGGAGGGAGCACACTTAACGGCATTTGGCAGGGGGATTTCTCAGCCTCCTCCCGAGTGCCGGTGCCCACTTATAATTTTAAACTGCACTTAGACACAGAGGGCTGTGGGTGCAAGTGGGGTGGTGTGGTGGCATCAGCTGGCATAGGCCAGATGATGCCTGCACTGCCCGCTCACCACAGCCATGGAATACACCTCATCAACACGCATTAACACTGTATTGGAGCAGGCGGAGGGAGACTAGGGGTCTTAGCACCCCTCTGTTCCTGCGCTCTGGGGCAGCTCCTGGATCTCTGGGACTTGGAGCTCCCCCCGTCTCCTGCACATCTTTGGGGGACAGATCTGTGGTCCCTCACACTCTCTATTGGACGCTCCTATAGAGAAACCTTACATAAACAAGCACGTGTACACACACAGGTGCTCACATGGTGCTCTCATAAGTATGGACTTGGGCACGTTCAACACAGGTCTTAAGGCTGTGGTCGGCACTAAATGCACTGTGATTTATTATCGTGATTGTTCAGTAAAACAATGTTGATTTTGTATTTCCTCATCAAGATGACGCAGTGATACTTTGCTCTAGTCGTATTATTGTGTGTTCCTTTTCTGCAGGTCTAGACGCAGACCCCTGTTCATCATTGATTGTTTATCTTTGTGGATCTTGAAATTAACCCTGGCAGCCAGTGAAGCTGGAGGAGAAGCGGGGTGATGTGGGTGTGTTTGGAGGACTTGGTCAGAAGCCGAGCACAGGCGTTCTGAACCACCTGTAGACGGTTCAGGGAGGTTCTGCTCAGACACATGAAAAGAGAGGTGCAGTAGTCTATCCGCGGTTTCACACTGGAAGCATCAGTGGTGTGAAACAGCAGTGCAATGGTTTACTTGCAAACTTCAAAGTGGTCCTTTTCACACCGGGAGAGTCTTGGTAGAGGCATGGCTTCCTTGCTGTGGTCTTCGATGGACTCTCGATATCACACAATCCCTTGAGACTTCAGGTCACGGTTCGTTTATGCAATCTGCCATTAAACCAAAAAGATGGAAATCAGTTTGATGTGGCTGTTTTATGTCATACATGATGTTGTTCCTCTCCACTGCCAGGATATAAGCCATGAAAAATACACTGCTGCACTTCTGGAATGATGTGAGTAAATAAGTTGTTAGGTCACACGTAAGCTTTATTTATATGAAATTGCATTGCTGCAGTACTTTTATTTGGAAAATTACAAGGTATTTTACACTGAAACAGTGTGTGATTTCCAGTCTAGTTCTATGTTAGCTGTGGAAATTGACGCATCACTGCTGGTTTGAAACAGTCCATAGACTATAATGGATTATATTTGAAGCAGTGACATTCTGCTGCTGTTCTGCGCCACTGATGCTTTCAGTGTGAAATTGGGGTAAGCGTGAGAAGATGAAGGTGTGGAGAACTGTCTCAAGTTCAGAGCGGGACAGAATGGGACTCAGCTTAGCAACGTTCCTGAGATGGAAGAAGGAAGAGAGAACAGGGGAGCTGACATGAGAATCCAGAGTGAGAGCTGGGTCAAAGGTCACACAAACAGCTTGTCTGGGGCACAGATGAGGATCTCAGTCTCATCTTCATTCAGCTGAAGAAAGATCCCACCATCCAGGCTTTGATAGAGTCTAAGCAGGTGTGTAACAGCTGCAGCTTAGGCATCTCATGGGGCTTAAGATGAGCATCTACTCTGGTACTAGTGGAGGTTTAAAACAGTCATCTGTAACATTCAAGTTTATTTTCGATTCAATTTTATTCATAAAGAACCAAATCTCAACAAGTTGTCTCAAGGACCTTCACACAGTAAACATTCCAATACAGGTCAGTTCATTAAGCCAATCAGTAAAACGTTTCTTATATAAGGAAACCAGCAAATTGCATCAAGTTTTCAAAATGAACGTCACATTCTCAACGCAGCATGAAATCAACAGCTCTATGTTTGCAAGTGAGCATTGGTGACTTACTTCCAGGGGTGGTGGGTTCTAGATCAGATACACAGCTGAGTGGCTAAACAACTCACAGCTGCTCTTGATGAACATAACATCTATGATAGCTTTCAGTCAGGTTTTCGTAGAGCTCATTCTACTGAAACAGCTCTTCTTAGGGTCTCTAATGACCTTCTGACTCACAGTGATGCAGGGGACTGTTCTGTTCTGGTCCTGCTGGACCTGACTGCAGGCTTTGACACTGTTGACCATCACCTGCTACTGGAGAGGCTGAGAGACTGGGTAGGCCTATCAGGATCTGCTCTGGAGTGGTTCTCCTCTTATCTCTCAGAGCGCTCCTTTTCTGTGGCCGTCTCCAAGTTAGGTCCTCCACCACCTCCCTTACCCATGGTGTCCCACAAGGTTCTGTGCTGGGGCCTCTGCTCTTCCTCCTCTATCTGCTTCCTCTTCAGCACATCCTGAGCTCCTTCAAAGGAATCTCCTACCATCTTTATGCAGATGACATCCAACTGTACATCTCCTTTAAGCCCCATGAGATGTCTAAGCTGCAGCTGTTACACACCTGCTTAGACTCTATCAAAACCTGGATGGTGGGAGCTTTCTTCAGCTGAATGAAGATAAGACTGAGATCCTCATCTGTGCTCCAGACAAGCTGGTTCCCAAAGTCAGAGACTCTCTTGGTCAGCTTGCTTCTCACACCAAACCTTCCGTCAGGAATCTTGGCGTGACCTTTGACCCAGCTCTCACCCTGGATTCTCATGTCAGTTCTCTTGTTGGCTCTTCCTTCTTCCATCTCAGGAACGTTGCTAAGCTGAGTCCCATTCTGTCCCGCTCTGAACTTGAGACAGTTCTCCACACCTTCATCTCCTCACGCTTAGACTACTGTAACTCTCTTTTCACGTGTCTGAGCAGAACCTCCCTGAACCGTCTACAGGTGGTTCAGAATGCCTGTGCTCGGCTTCTGACCAAGTCCTCCAAACACACCCACATCACCCCGCTTCTCCTCCAGCTTCACTGGCTGCCAGTCAACTTCAGGGTTCATTTCAAGATCCTGGTTCTGGTCTATAGGGCCTTACATGGACAAGCACCATCTTACATTGGTGATCTTCTTAGTCCCTACACCCCCAGCAGGTCCCTGAGGTCCAGTGATCAAAGCCTACTGGTTGTGCAGCACCAGGCTAAAGGCCAAAGGTGACAGATCATCTGCTGCTGTGGCCCCCAGACTCTGGACCTCTCTCCCCCTGAGCCTGAGATCAGTGGACTCAGTGGTCTCCTTTAAAAAGCAGCTGAAGACTCACTTGTTCAAGCTGGCTTTTGTATGACCTTCTTCACCTCTCTTTATTCTGCTCTCCCCACCTATTCCACCTTCCTCAGGATCCACTGATTTCCTTCTTTCCTGTTCACTCTCTCTCTTTCGTAACATTTTTCTTTTAAATCTTAATTGCTTATTCTTGCTCATTTAAAATATATTTTTAAACATTTTCAAAATGCTTTTTTTCTATTTTTACAATTTTTATACTTTTTGTTTTGGTTTTTGTGAAGCGCCTCGTGATTTTTAACTTGAGAGGTGCTATAGAAATGATATTTTCTTCTTCTTCTTCAAGGGGAAGAGCAGGGCCTGATGATGCACTTGGGCGACTTTCTCCTGAATGCAGGCTTCGGAAAATATTTTGATGCTGAGGCACGAAAATGCATGAATGTAGCCATAAAGATGTTTCAGGGTATTTCTCATAAGAAAATGACAATATCACATAGTAAAAAACTCTGAAGTCGATTTTTCATGATATGGTACCTTTAACCAGTAAAACAGAGGGCATGCTAGGTGTTTAACCCTAACCCTGTTGCACCAACCTGTTAATGAATTGTAAAAGATTCCCTTAGGTTTGAAACACTAATAAATAAAATGAAATCAATTATTCAAGTGAATCTAACAGGGTGACTCTTTGGTATGTTTTTCTACACCTACTGTTAAATCTGAACAACTCAAAGACCTGATGAAGGCTAGGTGAGTTTATTATGTCCTTTGGGGTAAACCCTTAAACTGGGAGAGGGAGCACCTTGTGAACCACAACTACTCTTCTAATAAAGTCACGATATGAGAGAACATAAGTTTTTACCAGATATATGATCACATGGTGGTTTATTATAAAGATGCTAGTTTAGGTCACAGGCGCTACATTACACAAACAGAAAAAATAAACCAGGTTTGAATTTGTGGTGAGAGGAGTGTGAAAAACTAAAAATCTCTTTTTATGTCCTCTGTCGTGTTAAAAGAACAAGTTGGACCAGACATGAAGCTGGAGTTAAGGTAAATAAGCTTTTTATAGTCTGCTATAGCAGCTGGAGCTCATCACATGTAAATTAAACTTGTTTCTACCGTGTCCCAACAGCAGCTGTCCCACCCCTGGATGTGATGGGAAAGGTCATGTCAGTGGCAGATACTCAAGACACAGAAGGTAGGATTCAGGTTCTGCACACCTGCAGAACCATCCAAGGTTCTTCAGGTTAACTAAAGAAACATGCAGGAAAAAAACTACTTCACTTGTCTGGTTTTATATTTTTATTATATTGGCTATCTGTTATATTTCTAAAGCTCATCAGAGGAGACACGGGCCTGAGTAGTGTGTGTAACCTCTGGATGATCAACATTCTGTGAATTAATGACATGAAATTCCTTAGACAGCACTTGAAGTGTAGCTTATCCCAATTGGCCTGGGAAATGGAGGCCATGACCTGGATCCAGGCAGCCTTGGCCCGACGGACTAAATGGTGGACCCCGGTACATCCATTTCAGGCGCCTGATGAGCGAAAATGGGTGGTTGGTACCCAAAACAAACCTCGAAAGGCGAGAGGCCCGTGGCAGAGGAGGTCTGGAGGTTAATGGAGAGTTCGGCCCAGAGGAGGGCTCATGGCCATGAGGTGGACTACGTGGAGACGAAACAGCGTAGATACTTTCCCACCATTTGGTTGGCGACTTGGTCTGGCCATTGGTTTCTGGATGGTAGCCGAAGGACAGGCAAGCAGAGGCTCCCACAAGGCGGCAGAAAGCCGTCCAGAACTTGGCGGTGAACTGTGGACCACTGTCTGAGACGACGTCCTGGGGACACCCATGGATCCATACGACGTTCTTCAACAAGAGTTTGGGCATTCCATTTGGCCGCAGGGAGACTGAGGAGGGCCACCAGAAGGGCAGCTTTGGAAAAACGGTCGACAAAGGTGGCGATGGTGGTCCTCCCGTCAGAGGCAGTGAGGCTAGTCATGAAGTCCACTCCTATGTGGTACCAGGGCCGGAAGGGAACTGGCAGAGGTTGGAGGAGTCCGGCCTGTTGCTGGGTGGAAGCCTTGGCATGAGAGCAGGTGGGACAGGCCTCCACAAAGCTTTTCATGTCTTGCGCCATGGTAGGCCACCAGAGAGCGAGATGGATGAAGCAGAGTGTCCAGGAAACCCTGGATACTCCGCTTTATCCGTGATACATCCCAGACCCGTGTTCTACCAAGGGGGATGAGCGATCCCAGACCAGGGCTTCTTGTCGGCAGGAGAGTCTACTGGGAAGAGTCTCCTGCGGAGCGGGTTCTGCTCCTTGGGCCGCATGGATGGCATCTTCCACGGGCCACTTCAGACAGGCCAAGATCCGGTAGGGGTTAATGACAGTCTCAGGGTTGATTGGGGCTTTGAGTTGTGTGAATTGACGTAGAGAGCATTGGCCTTGCCGTTCTTGGAACCTGTTCGATAGATGTGGAAGTTATAATGTTTGAAAAAGATGGCCCATCTGGCTTGCCGGGGGTTGAGTTGTTTTGTGTTCTTCATGGGGATCAGGCTCTGGTGGTCTGTCCATATCAGGAAGGGCTCTGGGGGTTCTCATGAGCCAGTGACGCCACTCTTCCAAAGCCAATTTCACCACCAATAGTTCACAGTCACCTACCCCATAGTGCTACTCAGTTGGGGTGAAATCCTGGAGAAGAAACAGCAGGGGTGGAGCTTCTGGTCTGGGCATATCTGAGAAAGTCGGGTGAAGATGGTGGCCTGGGAGAGGGAGTCTAGCACCATGTTCAGCAGGGGGAGCGGGTGCCGATCCTTGATGGTGACTTGATTCAGACCTCTGTAGTCAATGCAGGGGTGAAGTGTTCCCTCCTTCCTCACGAAGAAGAACCCTGCTGAGGCAGGTGAGGTGGAAGGCCTGATGAAACCCTGGCCCTAGGCTTCAGCGATATAGAGGTCCATTTGCTTAGTTTCGGCCGGTGAGAGGGAAAACCATCGTCCATGTGGTGGGGTCGCGCCTGGAAGAAGGTTGACTGCCATGTTGTAGGGTCTATGTGATGGGGAGTTTGGTGGCTCTGGATATACTGAAACCCCCACCATCTCTCAATATTCAGATGGCACCTTTTCAAAGGAGATGGAAAGAGTGATGCAGTCTGGTTGTGGAACTCGAGATCTAGGGAGGAGGCACCCGGTCTGGCACTTGAGCCGCCATTGAAGAATCCGACGTGATGACCAGGAAACATGGGGGTCATGAGTCTGGAACCAAGGGTAGCCCAGGAAGAGGGGCGTGGTCATTGAGGAGACAACAAGGAACTGGATGACATCGATATGCTCTCCGACCCTCATCTGGATTGTTCTGGTGTGATGGCGAATGGGGTAGGGTTGCAGTAGATGCCCATCCACAGAGGCAACCGAGATGGGGTGGTTCTGGTCCTCCAGAGTGATCTATAGGGTTTGGACCAGCTTTTGGGAAATTAAGTTTTCGGCCGCCCCAGTGTCTAGAAGGGCCTGGGCATTTGATCAGACTTGTGGCAGGATGAGTTGGACTGCCAGCAAAAATCGGTTGAACTTGGATGAGCCAGGTGAGACACCCCATCCATCCCTCCCAGTACCGTCGGTCTCTCTTCACCTGAGGGAAGTGACCCAGCTGCATGGGTTCCTCCTCATCTGGTGTGCGAGTGGGGACCAAGCTGGGACCAGAAGGAGCAGGCTGGGCAGTTGGGAGCCAGCTTGAGGATCTGGGGCGGTCCAAGACTCTGCGATCAATCTCCAGAGCCAGCCACTGTAATGTCAGAGGTCACCAGACATTGATTTGTCAACAGACTGCTTCATCAGTGCGCCAAGGGTTATACTGTGTGCTTTCCACTGCTAAGTGACCTTGCTACCAAGAAGGAAAGCCACAGTAAAATTCCTTCTCCTGACTTATTTTCTGCCACTATTTACAAGAAGCTGCAACTCAAAGGTCTAATAAAGAAAACGAGACTCGTACTCCATTTAATAACATCAGGGCAGTTTCTAGCATTGTGGGGCCCTCTGCAAGATTTTGTTCTGGGGCCCCCCTATTTTGACAAACTGCAATTGAATGATAGCTTACCTTAGATAATCTATAAACACACCATAAATTGTCACAAATTACAAGCAAAACATGGTAGAGTAATACAATTAAACTCTCACTCCCGAAAGATTAACTAGAAAGCAGTCAGAGCGTAGACCTCCACCCTGGGAGGAGTGTTCACATCACACATCCCATAATAAAGGGGCTACATGTAAACAAGTACAACAATAGATTAAAAATTCCTGCACCAAGACAGTAATCAAGATCACGATTTTTCTGGTCTGAGATTTAATTATTTTAAGGATAACTCTGGTTTTATTGGGCTGTTAACATTTAAAGCTGATGTGTAGTTTATAATGGGAATTTTAAACCAAAACAGGATGTAATAACAGAAAAAACAAACAGATTTGATTTTTTTTTTCAGAAATGTATGAATAGAAAATGTAAATGTAGATGAACAAAAAATCTGAAATAGCAAAAATTAAAACCTAATATGTATTACAACCTTGTATTGAAACTCAGCGTTTCAGGTGAATGTTCAGGAGCTTTTAGCTGCTGTGATCTTCTGCAGAGCAGTTCTCGTCCTGCTGCAGACAAAACTCCTTCTTGTACTCAGCACATCCAGGGAGTGTTTTCTTTTCACAGAGTGGACCTGTTTCACCCCTGACCTGCCCTCTGTGCTTTGTCCATTCCTTCTCCACTAGTCCAGAGGACAGGGATGTGTATGGAGCTAGGATTGGAACAATATTCAATGTAACTTGTACCAAGTTTTGTAACTTGGAACATGTTTCATGACATGCAACTCTGGATTTGTAACTTGTAACTTTAGTTTTCTAACTTGTAATTCTCTATTTGTACTTGTATTTCTTGTTTTGTAACAGGAAATTTTCACAAACAATGCTTTTGTATTAATTTCAGCAACAAAAATTAAAATAAACATTGATTCTCTCCCTGCCATTTTACCTTTAACACTCATAACAGAGGTGCAAACAAAGCACCGTCTGTTGTTGTACATTGAATAACATTTGAGGTGGCACTGACCATCTGAGTCAAAATAATCATTTGATAGGTTGTTGGGCCTTTGGAGTGAAAGAGTGAACTATATAGATGGTGCAGAAGTGGACTGGCAATCTGTGAGTTCTGGAGATTCCAGGAATGACCAGTGCTCTAGGACTGGTGGATGTACTCCAAGCCGGTGGATGCAAGCACCCCCGCGGGCGTTGAAAATCCCCTTCGGAGATCAAGTAGACAGCAGCAAGAATCAGACTTCTTCAACCAGCTTAGAGTAGTCTGTTCATGATGAGTATTTCTGTGTGAATACTAGATCTCCAGCTCCATTCTCCTGCCTTTCAGAGCATTTAACCATTTAACCACTGGTTGGTCAGATGCATGCTGTTGTAATTGCAAAAACATGCACAGTCCAATTGGACTTGTCTCTGTTTTTCCTCTCCTCTCTTTGGGCCAACGAGTCTGTATGCTCGGTGCACCTTCACAGCAGTGATGCTCCAGTTGCACAAAATGCAGCCCTTCATGGAGTCCAACGTATCGGAGGGGGGTGGGGGTGGGGGTGGACTGTGAATGGCTGATGTTTAAGGCCAAAGGGCTATTATTTTTTCAGAACTCAGAGAATTTGACCAATAAATGACCGTAAAAACTACCAGTACTCACCTAGCAAAAAGTCCCGGAACGCTAAAGGACAGAGAGGTAGAAGTGGAGGTGCGTACCGCCGCACACCGACCTCCTTGAAGCACTGCTTTCATTCAGAATATTCAGACTTCAGTAAAAATATTCAGACTTCAGTCCATACATTCGGGCTATGGTGGCCATCTTTGATTAGGTCAACTGTACTGTAAAAAAGGTACCTACAGAAATTACCCAATAAAATTGAGGTAACATTTTGCTTAGGTAATTTATATCCCTGTTACGTTTGTAAATACCGTAAATCCTCTAACACAGGCCGGTATTCAATTAAAGGCCGGGTCTCCAATTTTGGCCGGCATCGGAGTTGGCGGAGGTGAATAATGGCCGGTCTCTCATTGTGGCCGGGTGGAATGTGGTAACAAGCAAGTACGGGGGCGATCGTTCATGTCATTTCATTTCCTTTAATGTTTTCTGTCTTTTATTTGCACCTGATGTGTTTCGCTGCTGTGGAGCGGGGCACATCACCTTGTCCTCCGACGCACTGATCACTGATGCGGCTGGCAAGCAGCAAGCACTCCGCTGTTTTTGCGGTCGGTAATCTGCCTCCTGAGCACGGCCACAGTAACAATCAGGTGTTACCAAATTATTTAACACGCGATCGTTCATGTCGGTTCATTTCCTTTGATGTTTTCTGTCTTTTATTTGCGCCTGATGCGTTTCGCTGTGGAGCGGGGCGCATCAACTTGTCATCCGGTGACGCACCGATCACTGATGCGGTCGGCGCGCACTCCGCTGTTTTAGCGGTCGGTAGATCTTTTAGAACTGCAGTTCAAAGGTAACTCATGAGGTGAATATATATGAACCCAGGTAGCAGTTTCTCTTCAGGATTGAGAGGAGATGCAGGAAGATAATAAACAGGCAGGACAGAAAAATAGTCAAATAAAAACAAGTTAGGTTTTGTACCTGCTGGTTGCAACAAACAGACACCATTGAAGGTAATCAGAAGTGAGGAACAGAAAATGAAATAATTATTTTAATGTTTAGAGCAGCAGGAACTCCGAGAGGCTGCAGGTGCATCAGTGAGTTTGCGGCGCTGCGCATGGGGAGGGGGGAGAGGGCTGAAGCAGGGGGAGGGGGGAGGGGGCTGAAGCAGGGGGAGGGGGGAGAGGACTGAAGCAGAAACTACCGTTGTTAAAAGAAATGTGTTTAACTTTGAAAACGTGGGCGCAATTTTAATCGTCAAAAACTCCAGTGAACCATTAGTTCATTTTGCTCAAATAGAAATAGAGGCCTGCCTCTAATACTGGCCCTCCTTCCAATAAAGGCCTGGAGCTTGATGGGCTTGAGTCAAATACAGGCCCGGGCCTGTATTAGAGGATTTACGGTAGTACCTTGTATTCAAAGTTAATGAATACCTAAAATACTTGGGTAAAATCTAACTGACACTTATCAGTAAATCTTACCCAATTTTCTAAGCTAGAAAATAAGCATGTAAATTGGACACAGATGTTGCAGCTGGGATCAATCCTGCAATCTTGCGCTTACTGGGCCACCTGCTCCACCTTGTGACATACACTGCTGCACAGTGCAATACTAGCATAAATAAGAATTTATTCAACCAAAAGCAACACAAAAATACCTATTTCTGTTTCACTAATGTTGAACTGAACTTGTGTTCACTTTTGCTCAAGATTTTTTAAGACATGCTGAAAATGTAAATGTGTCTCTAACTGTAACTACTTGAACTGGAAAGCCATTACAGTAAACAGATACTCTGGCCAACATGTACAATAGTTCTACATTTGTTAATTAAATCAAATAGGTAATCCAGAAGTGCTGAACTAATAGTTTTGGGTAAGTGCTACTCATTATAATTAGATTTAATTTGTTAATTAAACTGAATAGGTAGAATTACCCCTTTTTCCTTTATTTCGGTCTTTAACTAAAATATCGACACATTTGAGATGATTTTATTGAAATTTATTATTCCAAAACAATCAGTTTTCTCAGTGTGAGTGGAGTCAGGTTCAATGTTTAGCTTCATCAAAACCTGTCCACACACACACACACACACACACACACACACACACACACACACACACACACACACACACACACACACACACACACACACACACACACACCGTAAAAGAGACTTGACTGTTCTCTTCCACCTGTCTCACTCCTCAGTGCTCTGGGTTGTCCCATTGTGAAGAAGAGGAAACTGGAGAAGGCTGAAGCTGAGGAGAACCAGACAGCACCCAAAAGGAGGAACCAGGCAACCAGGCAGGCGGAGGAAGACAGTGACATCGTGGAAGAGGAGGAACAGAAAGAGGATGGAGGGGAAGACAAAGACCTTGTCAAAGAAAAGACAACGGACGAGAAGACAGATGGGACAGAGTTAATGAAAGGCGAGTGAAACCAAAGCAGCACGTTTCTATCTAAAGGAAACATTTGATCATTTGTGCTTTGAGATCAGTTTAGTGTTTCATGCTGTTTGACTCAGAATTAGAATAAACCATGGAAGGTTTAGCATAGGAACTGCAGTGCTCCCAGTCCCAGCCCAGTCAGATACTGGTTTAAGGGTTCAAGCATTACATTTTTAAAATGGTTTTTATAATGTTCAAACCAGGAGTGAGTGTAGCGTCAGAGGTTTAGGGGTGCTGAACTCCCAGAGAGCTGCCTGTCGAGGTGATTAGTTTCAGTTTTGTACATTTACACAATTTCATTGCTACATTTGTAGAATAAAAGCAAAACACTCTTTTCCATAAATAAAAAAGGTCTCACAAATCACAAACGATGATTCTGCTATTACAAAGATCTAATCCAAGTTTAAAGGCTCTAGGCCAGTGATATCCAACTCCCTCCTCAAGGTCCAGTATCCCGCATGTTTTCCTGCTTCAACACACCAGATTTTAATAAGCAGCGGCCGCATTTATCAAGCTAGCTTACGCACAGAACGGGGTCGGAAAACTGCGTTAGCAACTTTTCACACCAACTTTGGGATTTATGAAAGAAAACTTAGTGAAAAAATGTGCACAACTTTAAGTTGACTAAGGACCTGGCTTACACACATGCTGGGCGTGGAGAGCACCTGCAGTGCTGCTGCTGAGAAGATACAATTATGAGATCCTGCAGCGTTATCACTTGTACCGCTTCGTTTTCACACAGAACAACCCCCCCCCCACACACACACACGTGTGCGCACGCGCACACACACACACACACACACACACGCGTGTGCACGCACATACACACACACACACGCGCGTGTGCACGCACACACACACACACACACACACACACACAGCCTGAAGCGCAGAATACAGAATGCAGAATATCAGCAGGGGGGCAGAGTGAGACAGAACATCATGCGTCTCTGACAGTGTGTGTGTCCTTTCACTGTGACCTGATTGATCATGCACCCTGGCTACTTGTACAAGGGAGATCTCCGTTTGGGTGACTGGTTAGCATGCGTGACTTTCACCCGGGAGTCTGGGGATTGAATCCCGATTGGACCTTTTTTTTTAATATCCGACACGACACAACATGATCAAACAACATTAATGACTTGTAAATCAAAATTAAGTTGTTGTTAAACTAAAAACAACTAAAACATGCTGGATACTGGCCCCCAGGGAAGGGAGTTTACTGGTCTAGGTGTTCCTGTGTGTCTCAGATGGAAAACTAATAGGCCTAAATAAATAAATAAATAAGATGCTGAAATCAGTGTTTTAACTTTCACAAATCAGATACAAACTTCATAAATCTTAAACTATGTTTTAAGGACTCTGCCATTAATGGGAAATGAGCTAGTCCAAGTAAGACGTATCCAGGTTGTTGTAGTTTTATGAGAAGACCAGACTACACATGATCAGGGAGGGAAACATTGACTATAATCTCTGAAATAATTCAGCTCTAATCTTGAAGTTCTGATATTATTCTCAGAATTCTAAAAAGAAAAAGAAATTAAGCATTCAATTAAATTATAACAGTTCTTTAGCATCCTTTAAAAGGGTTTGGTTTGCATGTATCTGAAACAACAACCCTAGCACCTAACCTGTTACTTGGGCTTTAGCATGATGATTGGTCTAGCCTGGCCTGCCAGACTCGTCCTCCGTTTAGTTCTGCACAGAGAGAGAGTCTGGTAACTCACAGCAAGAGAGGCACATGAGGGGCGGGACTAGACAGCTCAAAAATAACCAATCAGAAAACAGACTGAAATGCCGACTGTACCGCGAGGCTGTAGATTTCTAGCTGTAGTAAAAAAAAAAAAGATGTCTGGCGACGGCGCAAACATCTTTTATTCTTTTAGAAGAAATGCTTTTAGCGCTTCTACCTGTTGTGGTTTTAAAGACATTTAAGTCATTTAGAACAGAGGAAAGAGCCACCGCGAACTCCGCCGCTGTCCTCGTTGTTTATGAGAAACTGAGCATCGCTGTGTGACGTCTGCGACGCTGTAGTTTTAGAGCTGTAGTCAAAAATGGCGTCTTTCTTTAGAATAAAGGCTTTTAGCGCTTCTACTTGTTGTTTTAAAGACGTGTCCAAATAATTTAGACCAGAGGAAAGAGCCGCAGCGAACTCCGCTTCAGCCGCCATGTTTATGACAAACTCGGCGTTGAGGTGTGTGACGTACGCTGCTCAGCCCTGATTGGCTCGGTTAGAATTCTCAGGGGGCGGGGCTATTTGAAAAGGAGAGTTCCCAGAGCCTTTCTCTGTGCAGAGTTAACCAGAGGAGGAGTCTGGCAGGCCAGGCTAGATTATGTCACCTAATTACTGGGAAACCTGCTGTGGATCAGCATATTTTACCCTGAGACTGGGAACAGTGACTGAGAAAGATCACACAGACTGTCAGACTCGCCCTGAAAGGCTTTAACACACAAGTAAAGTCCTTCAGACTCTTCTCTACCACTCTCGCTGTCTTTCCTTTCACTTTGGTGATTCGTGTGCAGGGCACGCTCCAAACCTGCGTCAAGTCCCGCCTCCTTGCTGGATTGACAGCCACTGCTTTCTTCTCACAGTTTATGTAAGATTTAAACATGAAACTGAAAACTGTCAGCAATGCGGGACAGCCATTCAGGTGCAGGGGTGCCTCCAGAAAATTTTGATACAGGTGGCCGGATGAGGCCAAAGAAAATTTTGGGGTGGCACATGTAGTTGGTCCTTGTGGTAGCGGGAGAGTTGAGGCCGTGGCGATGCACTGCATTGCTCCTTTATTATTAAAAAGCAACATGCATCTGAAACATGTAACTAAAACTTGTGAAACGCAAACATTTCAGAAAAATACATTCCAGTTAGTTGAAAAGTTATTTCAAAATGTATTTTAGTATTTTAATTTTTTAGATGAATTTACCTATCGTCATCACAAAAAACTATAGAGATGTAAACATTTTTTAAATGGTGAGCAGCAGAAACATAATATTTTTTCTGATTATTTGTTAAATCACTAATTGTATAATTATGTTTGTGTTTTAATTGAATGGAATTCAATTCAAGTTTATTTATATAGCGCCAGATCACGACAAGAGTCGTCTCAAGGCACTTCACGTGCATTTGTCTTGAAGTTTTGAAGATAAATTTATGGTTTGAGTGAACATTAATATAATTTAATAACACTGGTCTTTCTGGGAGGGCAGCAATTTTGGGGGGGGGGGGGGGGGGGCATGGCCACCCCTGGCCACTCCTTGGGGATGCCACTGCACAGGAAAGTGGCGCACAGAAGCTCAGAGCCCAATTCTGGGAAAGGTGAATAGGATCAATCCACATTTGAGGCGGGGGAGGTTTGCTGCATTTCTGTTGTAGTTTAACATTTAGGGGTGCTGCGACCCCCAAATGGGCTTCAACTTAAATTCATTTATGGCTGTTTGTGATGGTTTATGAAGTTATCAGCAGTAACCTGCTGAGATGAGCTGATTTCATTATTTTATGCAGAGCAGAGAGAGAGAGAGAGAGATTAAAGAGCAGATTCTAAAGGCTGGTTAATGTGAAAGGAAAGAGTTTCTAACGGCATTCTGAATCCACAGTGATGACCTCATCGGAGGAGGCAGAACAACAGTGTTCTCTGGGTGATCCGACCAAGAGCAGAAACATCTCAGAGATGGAGAAGAAAGAGGAGAAAGAAGAGATGAGGGAAGAGATGAATGCATCAGCTGTTACTGGTGATGATCAGCAGGAAGAAACAGAGACAAAAGACCAGGATGACCAGCTGCTGGCTGAGGACCAACCACCACAGCTACCAGCAGAAGAACCTGCCGCCGCTACCGCTCGCCGCGAAGAGACACAAAACCAGAGGGAAGAGGAAGAAGACGGAGAGAAAGAGGCAGAGCAACAGGAAAAGAAGGAGAATATGGAAGCACAGAGGACAATAAAAATGCACGTGATGAGACAAGAAAACTCTGATCACCAGTACTCAAGTGGAGATTACAACCTTCAGGTCAAAGAATCACTTCAGAGGAAGCATATGGAGGAGGAGGAGGAGGAAGAGGAGGAGGAGGGGGAGCAAGAGGAGGAGCAAGAGGAGGAGGAGGAGGAGGAGGAGGAAGAGGAGGAGGAGGAAGAACAGGAAGACGAAGAGAAAGAAGTAGAAAGAGAGATTGACACATCATTCAATTTAAGTCCAACCACTCAGGAATTTGAAGCCACTGTGTCACTCAGGGAAGAGAAGTTCAGCACCATCGTGACTGAGGAAGAGGAGGATGAAGATCCAGAGAAACAGAAAGAAACTGAAGATGATGATGGTCAAGAGAAGGAAGTAAGTGAGATAGCAGAAGAGGACCAAGACTCAAGCAAAACATCTCCGAGTACTGTAGTCATTGAAGTTCGCTCGGAGGAGGAGGAGGAGGAAGAGGAGGATGAAGTAGAGGAGGAAGAAGTGGAGGATGAGGAGGAAGAAGACGATGATGAAGAAGAGGAAGGAGAGGAGTTAGATCATGTTTCTGAGGGTTCAGAAGTAACTGATGACTCTGAGAACTGGGACATGGCTCGAGGAAACCTGGGCTTGCTGGAGCAGGCCATCGCCCTGAAGGCAGAGGAGGTGAAAGGTCAGGAGAGCCGCAGCTCCTCAGACTACCAACTGTTCAGCCCCTCCATCAAGAGTTCAGAGGCCCGCCGCGCGGCTCACTGCAGCAGAGGTACAGTCAGTTTATCGTCATCATCATGTTTGCTTTAGTCTGAATCAGACTTTCACACATCAAACTGTTTCTGCTGCTGAGAAAATAAAGTTCAGATACAAGCCAACCCAAAAGTAACGAGAACCAGAGAGGAGCCTGGAAAGGTTCAACAGAGGCAGAGCAGCCAGAGGGTTGGTGGTTCAAACCCCACTCCATCAGAGGGCCTTGGACACTGTCTCTGTGCTGCATGTGTCTGGTCAGACAGCCATAGCTTGTTTCTGTCAGAGGAGGACTAGAGAATACAGCGGGCATCGTAAAGAATCACCATCTTTCATTCGATTACATTCAACTCAGTTTATTTATAAAGCGCCAAATCACGACAAGCGTCGTCTCAAAGCACTTCACACAGTAAACACTCCAACACAGGTCAGGTCATTAGGCCAATCAGTAACAAGGTTCCCGTATAAAGAACCCATCAAGTCACTGACTAGAGTCAGAGTCTTTACAGCAATCCTCATTAGAGCCCTGCACTGAAGCCCTAGGCCCTCGGGCCGGGCTTCGGGCCAACGACTGTGTAATAACCTCGGACACGGGCCGGGCCGAGCGCCTTTATTTTTAATCAAATTCATTTTAAAAAATTGAAACACAAACGCAGCAGTAGAGCCCTGCGCGGGACTGTTTTCTTCATCCCGCTGAATTTCTGACCATTACCGCCTGCAACCGCAACGTGTGTGCTACACTCCCGCCCGCACCTGCAGCGTGCATGTCTACTCCCGCCCGCAACCGCAAAACTCGGAGAAATTATTACCTCACAATAAAAGAGATGTATTGAGTTTGCGTTATCTCTGGTCCTGGAGAAAACATGTCATAACCCGCGGCTCTTCCATCCATCTGATGCGGCTCTCTGTGCTTGTAAAATAATGAATGGATATTTAAATAAAATGCTTTATATTTTACTGAATTAATTTTATATCTGTAAGGCAATTCTATGTATAGATTGTCTGCGTAAACCTGAACAGGTCCAACCCGGTCTTACTGTGAGACCGGGTTGACGCGTCACGCTTGTGCGTAATCATATAGGCGCTTTATGAGCTGAAGAGATTCTGGGCTTCTCCTCAGACGGCTCCTGGATGTGTCGCCACATTGGAGACAGGAACAAGCGCTATTCAGCCAAAGTTTCATAATCAGGGAACATGTTCTAAGTGACAAGTCTCTCTGAGAGACCGGGTTTGGAAAACACTCGCTTCAGTGGGAGGAACCTTCCTGCATGCGCTCTGGTTCTGCGACGCGCTCCAAGCCCCTCTCCACATCTTCAGCTCGCTGTGCACATCTGCGCTGACAGCGAGCTGCGCTGAGCAGCTCAGATGTTCAGATGGGAATCTTTTCTTGGGTGATTTAGCTACATCTGCGATGTGTGTAGAATAAAATGTCAGTTCGTCTGCATGCGTCGGGGTAATTCTTTCTATTCTTTCTCCGTCAAAATAAACGGTCAAATACGGGAACTGTCCGGTCAACACAAGCCCTGCTTTTAACTGTTCTGTTTTCTTGTGAAAATTGTTGGAAAGAGATAAAATTTAACTTGATTACCACCAGAGCCAGTGCGCCGTTATCTCCGTGACGGTAAATGAGGGAAAAACAAATTGATCGGATCCTGCACGTCTTTTAACACATTGGTCAGGATTGACGTACTTTGTTTTCATTTAGTTGGTTAAAAAAAAAAAGTCGGGCTCGGGCTGGGCCAGAGAATCCTGAAAACCTTTTCGGACCGGGTCGGGCTGGGGCTCCACCCCCTGGGGCCGGGCTGGACACGGGCTCAGATTTTAGGCCCGTGCAGGGCTCTAATCCTCATACTAAGCAAGCATGCAGCGACTGTGAAGAGGAAAACTCCCTTTTAACAGGAAGAAACCTCCAGAGGATCCTGGCTCAGTATAAGCAGCTTTACTTATCCTACATAACTGAAACATATCACAGTTAAAGGTTTTCAAAAATAAAAAGCTAGAAATACTGAGATCTACCCCCCCCCCACCCCACCCCACCCCCATTACAGTATCTTGTTGAACCACCTTTAACTTTAGTAACAGACTTGAGTGTGTTGGGATACTTCTCTGTAAACGTCACACAGATGGAGCGACTTGGGTCAGATTGGATGGGTGTTGGTGGACTGCAATCTTCTAATCTCTCCACGGATTTTCTTCCTTTTTTAACAAGTCTTTTTATTAATTTCACCAACAATTATTAACATTTAACAGTTTGTTTACATTTTTAACAGAGCAAACAAAAAAAAGAACATAGAATAAAGCCACTCTCCACCACTCGCCCCACTACACTGGATCAAACTGAAGAAAAGAATATATACATAAAATAGGTGAGAACACGGCACTAAATCAGTCGACAAATACGACTCTGGAAGGGAAATAAAATTTAAAAAATCACAAATGTTTCTGAAAGGCTTTAAACAAAAACACCATCACAAATACAATACAAACAACAAACATATATTATTAAAGTATTAGTATGTTGATCAAAGTCAGTGAGGGGTGATTGGCTGACATCCACATCTAAAGTCTTCATCTCCTCCATCGATGATTTCAGCCGCTCATCTCTCTTCCGTCTCATGTTCTCACAGTATTCGAGATAAGCCTTCAAGACTCCCAGACAGTAGAAAACAGCATTCCCAGGATTTGGTTGATCTCTATAAAAACGTTAAATTTCAGTGTTCATAAATATGACAAAGCTTTCATCCGAAAGACTCAAATAATTCAACTGCCAAGAGCGGTTCATCGGTCACTTGCTCTGGATAATACTGAGAGTACTACGATCTAAAACAACAATGGCACCACAGTCACATTCTGTCACCATTTTTTAAATTATGCATCCACAAAAAATAACCAATTAGGGAGCAGGTTTTATGAACAGAGGAAGAAAACAAGTACGCCCTTGAAGTACGATTCCGAAAACGCCACACATCAACCGTTCCACAAGAGTCCAGGCAGCTTTGTATAGACTGAGCTGATTTAGTAAGAGTCAGCCATCCAGTTGCACTCCAGTCCCTGAAGATAGTCCACAGTTAGTGTCTCCACCCAATGTGAGGTAGTGTCCTGAGTCGTAACTGTAACAGGTCGACTAGCGTGATGACATGGGCCGTGTTCGAGATGAGCCAGTTCTGCGCAGCTACAAACAGGTAAACAAAACTGTTTCTGTGTTTAAAAAAAGAACGAAAGCATGGATTTAGAAAGACACAGCAAGAACACACCTAAGATGTAGGAAAATCTGTCCGAATTAAACGCCGCTTTCAGCCACGCCCCCTGCTGCGTCCGTCTGCTCTCGTCTGTTTTCCAGGCGAGGCGCTGCTCAACTCGAACACGGCCATGGTTGAGGCAAACAGGAGATCGGACCAAGGGTGGATGGGAAATGGAGTTCTATCGCTGTGCCAGCTGGAGGCCGGTCTGGATGCGAGAGTTGCGACATCTACCAGTGGCTCTTTTTACAGCTGCAAAATCTTCTTCAACATTAACCCGGAAATTCTTCACCGGCCACTTTTTCAAACTTTTCTTCACAAACCTCCTTTTTCGCATTGTTCCTGTCTGTGATCCCCCTCGGTAGTGTCCTGGCTACAATCTCCTATGATTGCCAGACTGTTTTGTCTTTCCATTCGTCCACGATTGCCCAAGATGCACCGAGGATTTACCTCCCTGTTTGTTTACGTGAGCTGTACGCTGGCCTGGAGCCAAACACTGATTCCTACCCGAACGCCTCCAGCGATGTTTATCCGATCCCAGGAAAATGTCGGCGGCAAAGAGGTAAACGAGCAAGAATCCAGGGGAGAATGAGACTTTTCTTAAACCGTGGTTTATCTCGTAAACATCGGCGTAATCTATTAGCTTCTTGTCCTTTGTTTGGCGACCTGAGCGCCACTTCCGCACTCCCGCCAGGTCGCGATGTGGCGTGGTTTCTCCGTCCAAGTTTTTTAAGGTCTGCTTATCCTCATTCCTCAGTGGCTTCTCTTTCTGTTCCCTCCATAAGTGGTTTTTATGAACACCGTGGATTGAACCCTGCTAATTTACGTCCACTAACTCCAGCTGTTTCTGTAGTTTCTGATTCCTCCACCTCACTCCGCATGGCTCTATTAAATACCCGCTATGTTAACAATAAGTCCTTCCTTCTCAATCATCTAATTGCCTCTAAAAACCTGGGTCTCATTTATAAAACATTGCGTAGAATCCTTACTAAAACTCAGCAAAAAAAAAAAATAATAAAGTACTTACGCCAAGTAGGTTTGTGACCTATAAAACATGGAGTATGCACATTTTCATACACCTCCACCATTAATGATGGCAAACGTAGATCAAGGACGCATAACATCACCGAAGCAGAAATTGAGGTACTTGTTGAGGCAGAAAAACAAAAGGAAGTGCTTTTGCAAAACAATTAACCCTCCCACTGTCTTTATGGGTGACCCCGTGAGGAAAGTTGACCATTGAGCAGGATTGATGGTTTATCCCTTGAGGTCCACGTGGCAGGGGTGAGGTGGTGCTCCCTTCTCACTCCTGCCACATGGACCCAAGGGATAAACCATCAACCCTGCTCAATGGTCAGCTTTCCTTGCGGGGTCACATCCATTAGGACACTGGGAGGGATAAGAGAAAATCCACAGTGGCACAGCGTTGCTGAAGCCGGCAATGCTGTGAGTTATTCAGAGAGATCTGTGGCGGATATAAAAAAAATAGTCCGATCTGAAGTGTGCGCACGAAGCAGTACAAGTGATAATGCTGCAGGATTTCATAATTTTACCCTTCTCAGCAGCAGCACTACAGGTGCTCTCCATGTCCAACATGTGCGTAAGCCAGGTCCTTAGTCCACTTAAAGTTGCACGCATTTTTCTGCTACATTTTCTTTTATAAATCCCAAACTTTGCGTGGAAAGTTGCTTACGCAGTTTTCCGACCCCATTTTGTGCGTAAGCAAACTTTTATAAATGAGACCCCTGGACTTTCTGTTTCTGACTGAAGTTTGGCAGCAAACATCTGATTATTCTGGTCTGATTGAGCTCTGACCGAGTGGTTATTCTTTTCTTAGCCAGCCCCGGGGTTCTGGTCATAGTGGAGGCATAGCTGTTGACCATCTTCCATGCAGCTCTACAACCTCTGGTTGCTTTACAATGTTGATGATGCCTCAGACCACTTGGCCATGAGCTTCTCTAGCCTCATGGACTCCTTCAGCTTAACCCAGCATGTTTCTGGCCCCCCACACATCAGGGGGCACACTCTGAACCTTGTTTTTACCCTGGGCCTAAATGCTGACAGTGTTTGTCCTGAGGACGTTTGTATTTCAGATCACCATTGCATTTTCTTTAACTTGTCAGTTTCTGCATCCCTACCTCCTGCTCGCCTTATGGTTAGTTCTCATTTTCTTAATGAGAGCACAGCTAGCAAATTTCCTGCTACTTTTAATCCACCCGGTTCTTCTCATTATGATCCAGATTTATTAACTTCTCAGTTTAACGAGCACTGCCTCTCCATTCTGGACAACTTCTAACCAGCACCCGTCCCCCCTCTCTACCATCCACACCTTTGTTCCCTCCTCTCCATGATTGATGTCAAGTTGTTGTTATTGTTGTTGTTAGCCTCAAGGGCAACATGCCGATTATCACTTGTAAGTCGCTTTGGACAAAAGCATCTGCTAAATACATAAACAACATAAACAACACTGAGAACTTTCTGTCTTTCTTTGTGGACAAAGTCAATAAGGTTAGATCTAGCATCTCTCCTTCAGCCTTATCGCCGCCTCTCCCGACTCCAACCAGGCCCATCATCCTAGATAGCTTTGCTCCTGTTTCTTTGCCTGAGTTAACCAAACTAGTTAACTCTATGAAGACCTCTGCATGCCCCCTCCACATCTTACCCTCATCTTTGTTTAAAAGTGCTTTTCAGTCCATCGGTCCCAGCGTGCTCTCTATAATTAATGCTTCTCTGGTCTCTGGTCAGGTCCCTGCTTACTTTAAGAACGCTGTAATCCACCCGCTTCTTAAAAAACCGAGTCTCGACCCCTCTCTCCATAGCAGCTTCAGACCCATCTCTAAACTTCCGTTCATCTCCAAGATCTTGGAAAAGGTTGTGGCTAAACAACTCACAGCTGCTCTTGATGAACATAACATCTATGATAGCTTCCAGTCAGGTTTCCGTAGAGCTCATTCTACTGAAACAGCTCTTCTTAGGGTCTCTAATGACCTTATGACTCACAGTGATGCAGGGGACTGTTCTGTTCTGGTCCTGCTGGACCTGACTGCAGCCTTTGACACTGTTGACCATCACCTGCTACTGGAGAGGCTGAGAGACTGGGTAGGCCTATCAGGATCTGCTCTGGAGTGGTTCTCCTCTTATCTCTCTGAGTGCTCCTTTTCTGTGGCCGTCTCCAAGTTTAGGTCCTCCACCACCTCCCTTACCCATGGTGTCCCACAAGGTTCTGTGCTGGTGCCTCTGCTCTTCCTCCTCTATCTGCTTCCTCTTCAGCACATCCTGAGCTCCTTCAAAGGAATCTCCTACCATCTTTATGCAGATGACATCCAACTGTACATCTCCTTTAAGCCCCATGAGATGTCTAAGCTGCAGCTGTTACACACCTGCTTAGACTATCAAAACCTGGATGGTGGGAGCTTTCTTCAGCTGAATGGAGATAAGACTGAGATCCTCATCTGTGCTCCAGACAAGCTGGTTCCCAAAGTCAGAGACTCTCTTGGTCAGCTTGCTTCTCACACCAAACCTTCTGTCAGGAATCTTGGTGTGACCTTTGACCCAGCTCTCACCCTGGATTCTCAAGTCAGTTCTCTTGTTGGCTCTTCCTTCTTCCATCTCAGGAACGTTGCTAAGCTGAGTCCCATTCTGTCCCGCTCTGAACTTGAGACAGTTCTCCACACCTTCATCTCCTCACGCTTAGACTACTGTAACTCTCTTTTCACGTGTCTGAGCAGAACCTCCCTGAACCGTCTACAGGTGGTTCAGAACGCCTGTGCTCGGCTTCTGACCAAGTCCTCCAAACACACCCACATCACCCCGCTTCTCCTCCAGCTTCACTGGCTGCCAGTCAACTTCAGGGTTCATTTCAAGATCCTGGTTCTGGTCTATAGGGCCTTACATGGACAAGCACCATCTTTCATTGGTGATCTTCCCAGTCCCTACACCCCCAGCAGGTCCCTGAGGTCCAGTGATCAAAGCCAACTGGTTGTGCAGCACCAGGCTAAAGGTCAAAGGTGACAGATCATCTGCTGCTGTGGCCCCCAGACTCTGGAACTCTCTCCCCCTGAGCCTGAGATCAGTGGACTCAGTGGTCTCCTTTAAAAAGCAGCTGAAGACTCACTTGTTCAGGCTGGCTTTTGTATGACCTTCTTCACCTCTCTCTCTTTATTCTGCTCTCCCCACCTATTCCGCCTACCCCAGAATCTACTGATTTCCCTCTTTCCTATTCACTCTCTCTCTTTCTTTGCATTTACAATCACAATTGTCTATTTTTGCTTATTTTAAAGATATTTGAAATCATTTTCTAAATTCTTTTTTATATTTTAAATTATCTGTTTTTGTGAAGCGCCTCGTGATTTTTGTCTTGAGAGGCGCTATAGAAATGTTGTTTTATTTCATTCTTTCTTTCCAACATTTTAGCAACGGTTGAGTTCGTGCTTGACTCCCTCAGGTCCCTCAGGTACTCCAGTAATCCAAACATTACATCTCCCTGAGTGGCCCTCAAAATCTTCATATTGTAATGGCCTTTTAAAATCAATAGGTCATCAGTTTGAACCCCTGTAGTTCGGAGAGTTCCTTCCTTATCTCTCTTACTGTGTTCCATAGAGAGAGACAACCTCGTCCGACAGAGTGGGCAAACCATCTTCCATCTCGTAACTCATTTTTGCACAACATTCGAGCGGTGTGCCTCTGTAATTCGGCCTTCATCGCCCTCAGATCTCTTTTAATTAAGTCAAAATCCTACGCCCGTGTTTCCTTCATTTCTGATCAAAACACCACCAGGAAGTCAGATATCAGTGCATGAAGCATTTCAGTCCTCACCTCTAACATGTCTGCGTCACTCTGGCCAGGCCTTGGCTTGGCCCAGGCCACAGCTCTAGCTGGAACCAAACTGTTCCAGCTCAAAAACGCTCCAGGCTCTTTCCGCTTTCCTTGGAATTTGCTACCATTTCTCAAAACGCTCAAATTCAATAAAAATTGCTGGTTCCACAAGAATGTGCCAGGCATTGAGTTTCGCTGCGAAAATTTACCTGAAACAAACAAACAAAAAAACACTTTTAAACGAATAAGACGCTGATAGCCCACCACATGTCCTACTCCTCCACCATCTTGGCTCCTCCTAAACCTCTCCAGAGATTCTCTATCTTCTAGGAATAAGGTCTTGGCTCTGACTGGGCCACATGAGGACATATTTGTTGTTTTGTGTTTTTATTTAAGGACACTGTCGTCGGTCAAAGGGGTGATTATTTTCTATGGTAAATGGCATGCATTTATATAACAATAATAATAATAACAATAGATTAGATTGATATAGCGCCTTTCTAGGCACTCAAAGCACTTTCCACTATTTACACACTGGCAGTGATGGTAGCCACAGCCGCCCTGGGTCGGTCTGACAGAGGCGAAGCTGCCATGTTGTGCCTTTGTCCCCTCTGACCACCACCAACAATACAGTGACTTTTAGGGTTATGTGGCCTCCTCTAGGCACTTTACAACACAATCAGTCATTCATTCATTCATTCATTCACACACATACATTCACACACTGGGGATGATCAGCTAAAATGTAGCCACAGCTGCCCAGGGGCGCATGGAGGCAAGACTGCTATAAGCAGGCATCGCCGGTCCCTCTGACCACCACCAGCAGGTAAGAAGAGACCCACGTGTTTCACTGAGTCTTTTCACCATGACTGACACCTGCTTATACAAGTAACAGGTACGGGGGTTGCCAGCGGTCATAATCCTTCAGAAACTAGCACGCATCTGTCCCTGTTCTGATATGAGTGAATGCTGTGAGATTCCAGTGGATTTGTTAAAATTATGATGTTAGCTTATATATATATTTTTTTCTTATCATGAATGATATGATAGTTACCACCTGTGGATTTTAAATGATCTCACATGAATTATAAATGTATTCCAAATAAACTCATCTGTGTAACTTCTGAGATATGTACTCAGAGATCTGATTTTAAGACTTACTTGAAGAAAAATACAGAGATAAAAGTTTTGGTCCATATAGCCCAGCCGTGGAGCGGTAGCCAAAGTAGCTTCTATACAACAACCATGCTTGTAACTTCATTCCTGCTCTTCACATTCTTTGCTGCTCAGACAAGAAAGAAGTGAAGTGTCCAACCCCGGGCTGTGATGGAACAGGCCATGTGACCGGGTTATACCCTCACCACCGCAGTTTGTCCGGATGTCCTCACAAAGACCGGATCCCTCCAGAGAGTGAGCACACACAACCAAGCACGTTCCTCCCATCACTAATATTAACATGATTTATCAGAGAAACTGCTGCTAGTCCTAATGCTGCTCATACTGACACTAACCCGACTACACGCCACTAAACGTACTGACCTGTGTGTTCACCTTTTTGTGTGTCTGTAGTTCTGGCCATGCATGAGAATGTCTTGAAGTGTCCTACTCCTGGCTGCACAGGCCAAGGCCATGTCAACAGTAACCGCAACACACACCGCAGGTTAATGCAATAATCAACACACACACACACACACACACACAAACACACACTAGATTTAGTCTCTGTTTGCCACACCGACACGTTCTCACACCCTAAGCGTGAGAACGTGTCGGCCACACACATCACCAACGTGCTTTACAAAATCTAAAATTGACGTATCCTTGAAATCTTACCTTCTTAATACCACTAATGCATGAATCAGTTGGACGAACACGTGTTTTTTTTCTACTGACATCATGTCACGGGATGGGAGCGTGTTGTAGGACTCAGGTGCAGGAAATCCCGGAGGCAGCCAGGTAGGTTAAAAATCCAAACATTTATTAAAGTCTGTGGTGAGGAGCAGGATCAGGATCAGGCGGACAAATACACGAGGAGCAAACAAAAACACAAGCACAAGGGTGACATGGAAGGGAGACAGGACGTGACACGTCAGTGTTTTAATTGGCTGTTTTTGTTTATATTTAAATGCCTGGATGTCAGCCTCTCTGGCTGCCCTATAGCAGCAGCAGCCAAGCTGAACAAGAACCAGGACAAACAGGTTCATTTGCAAGCTCCAACCAATGAGCCCCCTTCTAATTCTGACAGAGTGCTCAGGTAAGTGCCACCTGTAGTTTTCCTACCAGTTACAGCTTTAATGAGGCGCAGACTGTACATGAGAACAGTCCCTGTTTCAGGAGTTGTAACATGTGACTAACGGTCTCTCCTACAGGCCAATGTGTTTCGTGAAACAGCTGGAAATCCCCCAGTATGGCAGTTACCGTCCCAACACAGTAACCACCACACCTCGAGCCAACCTGGCCAAGGAGCTGGAAAAATACTCCAAGGTGTCTTTTGACTATGCAAGTTTTGATGTCCAGGTGTTTGGAAAGCGAATGATCGTTCCAAAGACACCCAGCAGCACCAACACATCACCCAAAGCCTTCAAATGTAAGACCTGGTCCTACTTCAAAGGTCTTGGAATGGTTCCGGCCCTTGTCTGTGACAGAAAGCTAAATTTTCCATTTATTATATGGAGCTACCTATACTAGAGCCGTCCTTTAGAACAGTGTTTCCCACCCCTGGTCCCCAGGGCACACTGAGCTGCATGTTTTCCGTGTCTCTGCTTCAGCACACCTGTCCTCAGGAGGACATCGAGTGCTGCCTGTTAATCCCTCACTCATTTAAGTCAGGTGTGCGGCAGCAGGAAAACACTGGTGTTTAGAAGAGCAACAGTTCAAACGGCAACACATGGTTGGGTGGAAGCTTTGTTTGCGTGACAGTTTCAAAAGGGGAACCGCTGTAACCCCTGCACCGCTCCTGATTTCACCATTCTGATGCACCAAGGCTTCCTAACACATGCCACCTGTAGGCTGGTCTGAGAAGGAATATTTGTTTCAATTGCCGAGGCTTACAACTTGACTTGGAAGAGAAAAAATGAGTCATGAACATACAGTTGTGGTCAGAAGTTTACATACACTTGTAAAAAATATAATATAATGGCTCTACTGAGTGTCCCGTTATTTCTAAAACTCTGATTTATCTCTGATAGAGTGATTGGAACAGATACTTCTTTGTCACAAAAAACATTCATGAAGTTTGGTTCTTTAATGTCTTTATTATGGGTTAACAGAGAAAAGTGATCACATTTGCTGGGTCACAAATATACATACAGCAGTGCTAATATTTGGTTACATGTCCCTTAGCCATTTTCACTTCAATTAGGTGCTTTTGGTAGCCATCCACAAGCTTCTGGCAAGCTTCTGGTTGATTCTTTGACCACTCCTCTTGACAGAATTGGTGAAGTTCAGTTAAATTTGATGGCTTTCTGACATGGACTTGTTTCTTCAGCACTGTCCACATGTTTTCAATGGGGTTTAAGTCAGGACTTTGGGAAGGCCATTCTAAAACCCTTATTCTAGCCTGATTTAGCCATTCCTTTACCACTTTTTCTCCTCCTTGAACCGTCACCTTATCGTGGTGGAGGAGTTTGAGTGCCCTAATGATCCTAGGAGCTATGTTGTCTGGGGCACTTAGTGCCCCTGGTAGGGTCTCCCATGACAAATTGGTCTTAGGTGAAGGGTGAGACAAAGAACGGTTCAAAGGATCTTTCATGGCGGTTAAAATGAAGAGTCGGAGTACCCGGCCCGGAGGGTTACCGGGGTCCCACCCTGGAGCCAGGCCTGGGGTTGGGGCCCGTGAGCGAGCGCCTGGTGGCCGGGCTTTCGCCCATGGGGCCCGGCCGGGCCCAGCCCGAACCGGATACATGGGCTCGTCCAACTGTGGACCCACCACCCGCAGGAGGAACATGAAGGGTCCGGTGCAATGCGAATCGGGTGGCAGACCAAGGCGGGAGCCTTGGCGGTCCAATCCCCGGACAAGAAAACTAGTTTTTGGGACATGGAACGTCACCTCGCTGGCGGGGAAGGAGCCGGAGCTTGTGGCAGAGGTTGAGCGGTACCGGCTAGATATAGTCGGACTCACCTCGACACATTGCATTGGCTCTGGAACCCGAGACCTGGAGAGGGGTTGGACACTCTACTTTGCTGGAGTTGCTCCGGGTGAGAGGCGGAGGGCTGGGGTTGGCTTTTTGTTAGCTCCAAGACTCTCTGCCTGTGTGTTGGGGTTTACCCCGGGGGACAAGAGGGTAGCTTCCTTGCGCCTTCGGGTCGGGGAACGGGTCCTGACTGTTGTTTGTGCTTATGGGCCAAATATCAGTTCAGAGTACCCACCCTTTTTGGAGTCCCTGGGACGAGTGCTAGATAGTGCTCCATCAGGGGACTCCATTGTCCTGCTGGGGGACTTCAATGCTCACGTGGGCAATGACAGCTTGACCTGGAGGGGTGTGATTGGGAGGAACGGCCCACCTAATCTGAACTCGAGCGGTGTTTTGTTATTGGACTTCTGTGCAAGCCGCAGTTTGGCCATAACGAACACCATGTTCGAACATAAGGATGCCCACCGGTACACTTGGTACCAGGGCAGCCTAGGTCACAGGTCGATGATAGATTTTGTAGTCGTATCATCTGACCTGCGGCCGTATGTTTTGGACACCCGAGTGAAGAGAGGGGCGGAGCTGTCAACTGATCACCACCTGGTGGTGAGTTGGATCAGATGGCAAGGGAACATGCCGCGTAGACCTGGCAGACCCAAACGCATAGTGAGGGTCTGCTGGGAACGCCTGGCAGAAGAACCTGTCAAGACGGTCTTCAACTCCCACCTCCGGCAGAGCTTTGACCACGTCCCGAGAGCAGTGGGGGACATTGAGTCCGAGTGGGCCTTGTTCCACTCTGCGATTGTCGAGGCGGCTGTTGCTAGCTGTGGCCGTAAGGTGGCCGGTGCCAGTCGTGGTGGCAACCCCCGTACCCGCTGGTGGACACCAGAGGTTCGGGGAGCCGTCAGGCTGAAGAAGGAGGCCTACAGGGCGTGGCTGGTCTGTGGGTCTCCGGAGGCAGCAGACAGGTACCGGACAGCCAAGCGGGGTGCAGCAGTGGCAGTTGCCGAGGCAAAATCTCGGGCGTGGGAGGAGTTTGGTGAGGCCATGGAGAAAGACTATCGATCGGCTCCAAAGAGGTTCTGGCAAACTGTCCGGCGCCTCAGGAGAGGAAGGCAGCAACTCGCTCACACTGTTTACAGTGGGGATGGGGAGCTGCTGACGTCAACTGAGGCTATAGTCGGACGGTGGAAGGAATACTTTGAGGAGCTCCTCAATCCCACCAATGCGCATTCCGAGGAGGAACCAGAGCTGGGAGGCCTGGGGATGGACTGTCCGATCTCGGGGGCAGAAGTTGCTGAGGTAGTCAAACAACTACACAGCGGCGGAGCCCCGGGGGCGGATGAGGTTCGTCCTGGGTATCTCAAGGCTATGGATGTTGTAGGGCTGTCATGGTTGACACGTCTCTACAACATTGCGTGGTCATCGGGGGCAGTTCCTAGGGAGTGGCAGACCGGGGTGGTGGTCCCCATCTTTAAGAAGGGTGACCTGAGGGTGTGTTCCAACTATAGGGGGATCACACTCCTCAGCCTCCCTGGAAAGGTCTACGCCAAGGTACTGGAGAGGAGGGTCCGATCGATAGTTGAATCTCAGATAGAGGAGGAGCAATGTGGTTTTCGTTCTGGCCGTGGAACTGTGGACCAGCTCTATACCCTTGCAAGGGTGATGGAGGGGGCATGGGAGTTTGCCCAACCAATCCACATGTGTTTTGTGGATTTGGAGAAGGCTTATGACCGTGTCCCCAGGGGCACCCTGTGGGGGACACTCCAGGAGTATGGGGTGGGTGGCTTTCTGTTAAGGGCCATTCAGTCCCTTTACCAGAGGAGCGTGAGTTTGGTCCGCATAGCCGGTAGTAAGTCGGACCTGTTCCCAGTGAGGGTTGGACTCCGCCAGGGCTGCTCTTTGTCACCGGTTCTGTTCATCACTTTTATGGACAGAATTTCTAGACGCAGCCGTGGTGTGGAGTGTGTCGAGTTTGGTGGCAGGAGAATCTCTTCTCTGCTTTTTGCGGATGATGTGGTCCTCCTAGCTTCATCCAGCTCTGACCTTCAGCTCTTGCTGGGTAGGTTCGCGGCCGAATGTGAAGCGGCTGGGATGAGGATCAGCACCTCCAAATCTGAGACCATGGTTCTCGACCGGAAAAGGGTGGCTTGCCACCTCCGGGTCGGGGGAGAGGTCCTACCTCAAGTGGAGGAGTTTAAGTATCTCGGGGTCTTGTTCACGAGTGAGGGTAGGAGGGATCGGGAGATCGACAGGCGGATTGGTTCGGCGTCTGCAGTGATGCGGACGCTGAGCCGATCTGTCGTGGGGAAGAGGGAGCTGAGCCAGAAAGCCAGGCTCTCGATTTACCGGTCGATCTACGTCCCAATCCTCACCTATGGTCATGAGCTTTGGGTAATGACCGAAAGAACGAGATCGCGGATACAAGCGGCCGAAATGAGTTTCCTCCGTAGGGTGGCCGGGCTCAGCCTTAGAGATAGGGTGAGGAGCTCGGACATTCGGGAGGGACTCGGAGTAGAACCGCTGCTCCTCCGGATCGAAAGGAGCCAGTTGAGGTGGTTTGGGCATCTGGTCAGGATGCCTCCTGGACGCCTCCCCGGGGAGGTGTTTCGGGCATGTCCTGCCGGCAGAAGGCCCCCGGGTCGACCCAGGACACGTTGGAGAGGTTACATCTCCAATCTGGTCCGGGAACGCCTTGGGGTCCTGCCGGAGGAGCTGGTGGACAAGGCCGGGGAGAGGACGGCCTGGAGCTCCCTAGTTGGGATGCTGCCCCCGCGACCCGGACCCGGATAAGCGGAGGAAGACGAGACGAGACGAGACGAGACTTTACCACTTTTGATGTGTGTTTGGGGTCATTGTCCTGTTGGAACACCCAACTGCGCCCAAGACCCAACCTTCGTGCTGATGATTTGAGGTTATGTTGAAGAATGTGAAGGTAATCCTCCTTCTTCATTATCCCATTTACTCTCTGTAAAGCACCAGTTCCATTGGCAGCAAAACAGCCCCACAGCATAATATTCCACCACCATGCTTGACTGTAGGCATGGTGTTCTTGGGGTTAAAGGCCTCACCTTTTCTCCTCCAAACATATTGCTGGGCATTGTGGCCAAAAAGCTCGATTTATGTTTCGTCTGACCACAGAACTTTCCTCCAGAAGGTCTTATCTTTGTCCATGTGATCAGCAGCAACCTTCAGTCGAGCCTTAAGGTGCCGCTTTTGGAGCAAGGGCTTCCTTCTTGCACGGCAGCCTCTCAGTCCATGGAGATGCAAAACACGTTTGACTGTGGACAATGACACCTGTGTTCCAGCAGCTTCTAATTCTTGGCAGATCTGCTTTTTGGTGATTCTTGGTTCCCTCTTTACCCTCCTGACCAATTTTCTCTCAGCAGCAGGTGATAGCTTGCGTTTTCTTCCTGATCTTGGCAGTGATGAAACAGTGCCATGCACCTTATACTTACAAACAATTGTTTGCACTGTTGCTCTTGGGACCTGCAGCTGCTTTGAAATGGCCCCAAGTGACTTTCCTGACTTGTTCAAGTCAATAATTCGCTTTTTCAGATCCATGCTGAGCTCCTTTGACTTTCCCATTGTAGCGTTTGTGGGCGTTTGTATCCAATGAGCCCTATTTACCTGGCCTAAGAGAAGTCACCAGCTGTAGTCACTCATAATCACTCACAAGAAGTTAAGAGGCCATGCTACGAAGCTCAGTTCACTGACACGTTTCTAAGTCACCAAAATTGCTAGTTCATGTTGCTGTATGTATATTTGTGACCCAGCAAATGTGATCACTTTTCTCTGTTAACCCATAATAAAGACATTAAAGAACCAAACTTCATGAATGTTTTTGTGACAAAGAAGTATCTGTTCCAATCACTCTATCAGAGAAAAATCAGAGTTTTAGAAATAACGGGACACTCAGTAGAGCCATTATATTATATTTTTTACAAGTTTATGTAAACTTCTGACCACAACTGTATTTGGTTTGGTTCTTATGTTGATGATTTGAATGAGTTTCTCACCAGTCCACTAACGCCTTTTGTCCCTTTTGCACACAGCTAAACCATTCCCCAAGGCCTCATCCCCCAGTCACTGTGCATCAGGAAGCTTTTCCAAGAGCACTCTGTCTTCCAGTGGTTATGACTACAGCCAAGATGCCGAGGCAGCCCACATGGCAGCAACAGCAATTCTCAACCTGTCCACTCGTTGCTGGGAGAGACCGGAGACTCTCAGCAACAAGCCGGTGGTGCCCTGCTCCAAGGTACGCGGATACGTGTACTCATATACGAACTTTAGAACTTTAGTCACAGAATGACTGTCTAAACCCCACAGGAGTCGGATATCGAGGTGGATGAGAATGGCACTTTGGACCTCAGCATGAAGAAGACTAAGAGAGAGGATGTACAGTCTCCAGAGCCTTCGCCCTCTTCATCTTCTTCCTCTCAACATGCCGGACCCACTTTGTCTCAGGGACACACTCAGGCAGATTGGGAGTGTCCACAAGATTTTACCAAATCAACTGAAGTCAACGATCATGAAGTCAAGGATGATGAAGAGGTACTGAAAAGACCTGCAGCTGTGTTTTTCATCTCAGTAAGCCGATACTAAGTGAAACTGTGCTGCTCCTGGTCTGTTTTTAAATGTTAAGGCTCCTACACACTAGCGTCGGCTCCACCCCGCTGGGACTGGGTTTGGAGTGCTCTCATTTAGGTAGCCTTAGAGTTTCCTGTGCCCAACCGGTCGTTCTTTCAGCCCTCTTCCCAAGGTGGTCTGATTCCGGCTGAACCGGTCCGACACACCCACTGCCCACTGATTGGCTTGCTCAAATTCCTACCTACCATTAGAGGGAACCCCTGATTGGTGGACAGAATCAGCCTGGGGCTTCCTGCATGCGTGGTTGATTTTTATGCTGGACACCAAGGAGGAGAGAAGCCTCTGACTGAAGCCGTCTGCACGACGAGTGCATGCCCACACGCTTCAGCTTCAGCTGTGCTGGGACAGAAACAGCAGTCTGGATGCAATATCAAATCACTTCACACTGTCACAAGTAAAGATGCCCCTGTCTGACTAAAAACCACAAAACTGAGCTAAATGTCTAGCAACACCAGGGCCGTTTCTAGCATTGTGGGGGCCCTCTGCAAGATGTTGTTCTGGGGCCCCCTTATTTTGACAAACTGCAACTGAATGATAGCCTACCTTAGATAATCTATAAACACCATAAATTGTCACAAATTACAAGCTAAAATGGTAGAGTAATAAAATTAAACACTCACTCTAGAAAGATAACTAACTAGAAAGCAGTCAGAGCGCAGACCTCCACCCTGGGAGGGGTGTTCACATCACACATCCCATAATAAAGGGGCTACATGTAAACAAGTGCGACAACAATTGATTAAAGATTCCTGCACCAAGACAGTAATCAAGATCACGATTTTTCTGATGGTCTGAGATTTAATTATTTTAAGTATAACTGGTTTTATAGGGGGCTGTGCAGAGGTGCAGTGGTTAGAGCTGTTGCCTTGCAGCAAGAAGGTCCTGGGTTTGATTCCCGGCCTGGGATCTTTCTGCATGGAGTTTGCATGTTCTCCCTGTGCATGCATGGGTTCTCTCCGGGTTCTCCGGCTTCCTCCCACAGTCCAAAAACATGACTGTTGATTGGTCTGTCTAAATTGTCCTTAGGTGTGTGTGTGTGCATGCGTGCATGTGTGTGTGCGTGTGTGTGTGTGTGTGTGTGTGTGTGTGCATGCTTGTTTGTCCTGTGTGTCTCTGTGTTGCCCTGCGATGGACTGGCTCTCTGTCCAGGGTGTACCCCGCCTGATATCCCATTGACCACTGGAGATAGGCACCAGCCCCCCCGCGACCCTGCATGGACAATCGGGTTCAGACGATAGATGGATGGATGGATGGATGGATGGATGGATGGTTTTATTGGGCTCGGTGTTTCCCCTACACAGGCTCAGGTATGGCACAGCGCCACGGCTATGCGATCATGCCCCCGGACCCCCCTAGAGTAGTTTAATACTCATCATCTGTTTCATGTCTGCTGTTTGGTGCTGGTGCACACCCTGTGGTGGAATAAGAACTGGACAGATATAGATCAGAGAAATTTCAACACCCACACTTCACGAAAGCTTGCTACGTCCCTGCACGCACGCATTCTCCTCCTCCTCCACCCCCTGCTCTCACGCGGCAGCGAAACAGTCCCGAGCGCGTGCTTTTTCATTGATTTCTTTACATGTACAACTTTCAGTGTCTGACTTTCAGGTGATATGGTCTTTTAATGTTCAGGTGCTTTTAGCGGCTGTGGCCGTCTGCAGAGCAGCTCTCGTCCTGCTGCAGACAAAACTTCTTGCACTCTGAGCACATCCAGGGAGTGTTTTCTTTTCACAGAGTGTACCTGTTTCACCCCTCACCTGCCCTCTGTGCTTTGTCCATTCTTTCTCCACTGGTCCAGAGGACAGGGATGTGACCTTGAGCGGAGGTCACTGGAGGGTTTTCATCCTCACTAAGCAGCTGTGCACACTGCTGCTCCTGAAATGGTTGATGCTTCATGGCCTCCATCTGATACTTGTTGCTGATTTGTTTGTGGAGCTGGAGGTGAGAGGAAGCTGATAGCCAGGGGATCTTCTGGGGATAAATCTGGGTGTCGTGGGTGGGCGGTACCTGAGTCCAGAAGATGTGGAGCAAGCCCACGTGCTCGGAGATGCGCTCGTGACCTCATTGGTATCTTTGCGCCAGTTTTGTAGACCTCCCATATGCTCAGTCAGGTAATCAACCCGGCCAGGGTGGGGCAGGCTGGGCGGAGTGGAGTCGATGTTAGTGTGGAAGTGCTCTTATTTACTCAGGAGACACATTTCATGAGATTATGTCTCATTCTTTGTGTTTAGATGGAGTACATGCCTCCTTCTTACACATCATCAGAAGGTGACGAAGAGGATCAGGAGAACCCTGAGGATCGAAAATACCCCGGTGAAGTTACCACCAGCAGCTTTAAGGTCAAGTTTCAGCCAAAAGACAGCAAAAAGGACATTCTAGTGTAAGTATAACAAAATACGTTGTTTTTTTAGTACTGCCGTGTGATGAATGCCCTTTCTTTGTCCTTTTAGCATGAATATGGTAAAACTCAGAGTTTGGCGTTTGCGATGTGTTTCACTGTAGAGTCATTGTTGAAAAGCACGACAAACCAGCTAGAAATCTCCTAAGGAGACAAAAATGTTTGTAGATATTTTACGTTGAAGTTCTGTAATAAAAGCCAGGATCTCACTAGGATGGTACTGTTGGTGACCCGTTGTACTTGGATGTAACTGACTTTCATCATACCTGCTAGGGATGCACCGAAAAATTGGCCACAGAAATTATTTGGCCAAAAATGACTCGTCAATTTTTGGTTTTCAGCCACAAGACCTGAATCACCAAAACAACACGGCCGACGTCGGCAGTCAGGTGAACCGTCTTCGTTTCAGCCCGCTCTGCCCTTGTGGCTACTTGCTCTTTGCTTCATAAAAATAGTACATTCGTACTGATTTCAGAAGTCAAGCTTTTCCCTTTTAGTAGGGCAGCAGTTGCTCAGGAGGTTGAGCAGATTGTCTAGTAACCAGTAGGTTGCAGGTTCGATCCCGGCTCCGGACGGTGAATTCTACTGATGTGTCCTTGGGCAAGCCCCTTAACACACCTTACCTGCCGGTGGTTGGAGGGACTGGCGGCGCCTGTGGTCGGCAGCCTCGCCTCTGTCAGTGCGTCCCAGGGCAGCTCTGGCTACATCGTAGCTCATCACCATCAGTGTGTGAATGGATGAAAGATACACTAGCGTGAAGCGCTTTGGAGTCCTCTGACTCTGAAAGGCGCTACACATTTATCCTTTAATGCTGTTTTATTACGAATGTCGTTTTAATTCAGGACTAGTTTGTTTTGAGCGTAATGAGAAAGAAGTGAGCCGGCTCTCACGTGATTGGTTTAGACGAGTGTGGTGCACGCATTTAGTAAACAGAAATCCAACATCGCGGTGTACTCGAAGTCTGAAAAAGCAGCGATTCTGATTTTAAAATCTTAGAAACTTCTCAATTTGTGAACAAAAAATAACTTTTATGGAAATGTGGAGCTGCAACATGAGCAAAGTCCGTACTTTGTCCTTGCTGCTGCTATCCGAACCCATGTTGTCCGCGCGAGCACTGACAGTCGTAGACTTCAGCGCTGCAGCTCATGTTCTCCGTGAGAAGAGGAATGGACTTGTGTGGCAAAGCAGTAGTAGTCCTACACAGAAGAATTTAAAAGTTGTTTGACACTTGGTGTTTTTATTAGAGAATATATTTAATTTTACAGTATTTTCTTTCTCATAAGCCTGGGCATCTTTCATTTATTATTTTTATTTATTTTATTATTATTTAATGTAGATGAGTTTGGTCAAGTGAAACATTTTATTTTGAGTTTTAATTTATGTTGGTCATTCCAAAGGGTTCAAATTAAGGCAACTGGACTTCTTTGGTTTCTTGAAGGCGTTTTGCTCATCAGCTGAGGAGCTTTGTCCATTCCAACTGGAATATGGGAGAGTCAACATTAACACACCTGGGCTATTCAATTCCAGGCCTCAAAGGCCAGCATCCAGCACGTTTTAGTTGTTTCTCTGGTCCAACACACCTGACTCAGTGGTTGAATCACCTATGCAGCAGTTCATCAGGCCCTGTTGATCACCTGCTGATTAAAATCAGTGTGTTGAAGCCGAGTAAAACCAAAATGTGCTGGATACCGGCCCTGGAGGCCCTGTTAGGAGCTGTAGCTGTCCCGCCTCTCCGTCTGCTGCTGAGTCCTTGGCCTCTATTGAGAGGGAGTCGTTGAGTTGATTAGATGCAGGAAGGTGACCTAGACTGAAACTGCTTAGGAATGAAGATACTGGAAAGATTTTATCCAAGCCCCTCCCCTATTTAAAGTGTGTTTTTCACTCTCGACATAGATAGCTTCTTTTTTTTCTCTCCTTTCTCAAACCATCTATCTTCTCTGTCCAGAATGTGTACTTTGTCATCTTCAAAGGTGTGTTCCTTGTCCATCAGGTGTAGGTGGACTGCAGACTCTTGACCTGAAAAGGTGGCTCTCCTGTGCTGTGCAATGCTCTTGTGTACTTGCTGGCTGGTACCTATCTCCAGCGGGCAATGGGCAATCAGGCGGGGTACACCCTGGACAGACAGCCAGTCCATCGCAGAATACAGAATACAGAATATCAGCAGGGGGACAGATTGAGACAGAACGTCATATGCGTCTGTGACAGTGTGTATCCTGTCACTGTGACCCAATTGATCATGCGCCCTGGCTACTTGGACAAGGGAGTTCTCTGTTTGGGTGACTGGTTAGCATGCGTGACTTTCACCTGGGAGTCTCGGGATCTAATTCTGATTGGACCAGTTTTTACATCCACCACAGATCTCTCAGATGAACTCACAACATTGACGGCTTCAGCAACGCTGTGCCACTCCGTGGATTTTCTCTTATTTGTTTTGCAAAAGTACTTCCTTTCATTTCTCCACCTCACCCACAAGTACCTCAACTTCTGCTTCTGTGAAATTGCACTTCCTTGATCTGCCTTGATCTACGGTCGCCATCGTCATTGGTGGAGCGCTGCAACACCCGGCTTATGTATATGCATGAGATCCACAAGACACTTTGCATTGACCATTTATGGCAGAAAGTGGGCGTGTTGAGGGCGGGATGTGATCCAGAAACACCTGAGCACATTTCTAGATAGTCTTTGATTTATAAAGCGGAGTTTGCGTGCAGCTCTGCGTACTCCATGTTTCATAGATCACAAACCTACCTGGTGTAAGTACACTTTTTGCTGAGCTTAAGTACGGTTTTAGTAAGGATTCTACGCAATGTTTGATAATGAGACCCCTGGACAGTCCTCACTACATTAGACTGCATAAACGACGCTACTGAGCTTCTGTTTGGGTGTTTGGTCTTTTGGATGGACCAGTTTCTGTCTGAGGGTGTTGTTGGGTTTGAAGTTTACCAGGATGTTGTGTTAGGAGAAGATTCTTCTAAGTTTCTCTGAGACTCCCTCCATGTATGGGATGATGGTGCCATTGTGCCTGTTGTCCTTTTCTTTGCTGGTTACTGCTTTGGATGCATCCAACGCAGAGGCGGGGTTCCCAGAGTAGTTTCAGCTCATTAAATAACAACAGACAGCTACAGCTTATAAACTTGACTCTCCCATATTCCAGTTAGAATTAACAAAGCTCCTCGGATGAGAAGAAAAACATCTTCAAGAAACCAAAGAAGTCCAGTTGTCTTCATTTGAACCCTTTGAACCATGACCTGGATGACTGAGAACCTTCCCCGGCATATATTGTGTATTATTGCTATGTCAGCGCTAAAATAAATATTTTCATGGTTTTGTGATGGAGTTGTTGCAATGCCTTGATTTCAGTGGTTTTAATTATTGACTATTTCTTTCAGTGTTTTGGTTTTCAGCCTTGGTTTCATCATTTTTGGTTTTTGGTTTCAGCCAAGAACTTTCATTTCGGTGCATCCCTATTAACTGCAGTTTGCCTGTGTGATCCTAAGATACTTGTGACATTTCTGAACATCTGCAATGTTGTGATCAGGTGTTTCTACCTCTTCAGTTGTGATTTTTCTTTTCTCTCTTAGACATCATTTGACCATGTTATTTTTTTAGTCCAAATGACATTCCAATGTCTCTGTCGTATATCCTAGTGAGTCAGTGCTTCATCACATCTGCCTCTGTTGCGCCAGGGCGCATACGACAGACCATTACCGCAACATTACTACCAAGCGAGGCGGAACGAATGCCGCAAAATTCGTGCAACGCCACGCCGGCATTTATAGACATACCATTGTGGTAATATTACGCCAATTTGCCGGCATGGTGTGTCTTGTAAAAAGGGCTATTGATGTATGTCACACCTGATGCTAACCTGTGCTAGTGGCTTTGAAATTTCCTCCAGGATATTCTTTCACATTCTCATTGATGAAAGCTCTTGGTGTGCTGTTGGCATTGTTGAAATCCACGCCCTGGGGTATGGAGTGAGTTTAGGTTAGGGTATCTCAGTGGTCTGACAGCTGGTACAAGACTTCTCTGGGGTTTCTTCCACCTTCCTTTTGTGCCTTCCTCATCTATTGATCTATATTCTATACATCCTAGTTGATATGATGCCTGACAGATGTGTCCATATTGTGCAGAGACATGCACGTCGTGAGTAGTTAGATGATACTGGGTCATCCATTCTCAGTGGGTCCTGGTTTCATCTGTACTGCCAGGTATTCATGGAGAGCAGTCAGTTGGTGTGGATCATATCAGGATCTGGTGCAGTCCTCGTTCTTGGACGTCTTGAACTGTGACTTGTCCTGGTTTTAGTTTTGGGAGATTTCTGTGATTGAATCTTAGATCTTCCTGCCATGGCACATTGGTGTGGTGGGATATCTCCTTCTCCAGGTGCTCTTCAAGAATTGTTCAGTCTCAGCTCCTGGTGGGTCTGTCCTCATGTTATCACTGAGAGGATACTTTGGATTGTGGAGAACATCTTGTTGATTCTCCTTGCCTCCACTTGTCCAGTTTATCTCTTAAAGCAGGCAGCCAGGGCTGTGAGACATGCTTTGATATTTTCAGCATTCTCAGGTAAGGACAAGTTGGGGATTTTTTGTCATGATCCAGCTCCAGCTATGCCTCATCTCTACAGCAACCACAGCCTTCTCCCAATCAGCCTCACTCATCACACCTGCTTCCATCTCATCAAGCTCATGTAACTCAGCTGCTTCTCCTGCTATATAAGATCCATCCTGTTTGCCAGGCAGGGCCAGATTATCGAATGCTCATATCAGTAATTATTCAGCCTTGTTTCCCAGACTTGTACCCACAGATCGCAACCCTGCCTCATCCATGGACCTCCTCCTGGTCTTATCCCTTTTGGATTTGTCTCTTGCCTTCGGAAATCATGGACTCCGACCTTGTATCTGCCCCCGATCTTGATCTTGGATTTCCCCTTCTGGACCTTCCTGCTCTCTTGGTAACGTTCCTGTGTGCCTCCTGAACAAGTTACATGCCTGCTCCCTTCCGTCACAGAATATTACATAAATACAGAATAATCTGGCCATTCTGGACCCAACCCCAACACACGAGCAGCGTTTAGGAGTAGAACCCGCCATTAACAAAGTTGAAGAAATCCTAGCATTGCTACGAGCTAACCATGGACAGGCTCAAGCTTTCTCTTCCAGGTGAACACCTGCCCCTGCTACGAATTTTCCGGTCTCTCCAGTTCACAAGCCATGATTTGTTCCTCCAGAGGTTTTCAAAGGTGAGCCAAAAAGCTGTTGTTCCTTCCTCACTAAATGTGAAATACATTTTGAGCTCCAACCCTCATCCTTTCCCACGAAGCAGTCACAAGACCTGTGGCTTATATCATGTTATTATTATCAGGACAAGCCAAGATCCGGGGAATGGGAGAATGGGCCAGAGACTCTTTGTTTGTTACAATATTTCTTATGAACTTATTAGAATTTTTGATTCAGTGTTACCTGGTAGAGGAGCAACTCGCAGACTACTTACACTAAAGCAACGCAATAGAAAAGTCACAGAGTATATCACTGATTTTCATGCCATCACTGCTGATAGTGACTGGAATGACCCTGCTCTAATGAACATGTATCAAAGTTTGTCTGAAGGCGTCAAGGATGAAATCACTACCCGCAAGTTTCCCAGGACCCTGGAGGGTTTAGAAGATCTCGCCACTCAGGTCGATCTGAGAGTCATGGGAAATAAAATAAATAGGAACAATATTCAGTCTCCTCTTACTTACAACTCTACATGCCAGTTGCCACCCCCTGCAAGTCAACATCATGCAAGTCCTTCCACAATTCTAAGTACCAAGTCCGATGAACCCATGTAGATAAGCAGAACCTGTTTCTGTTGTGGGATTGCAGATCTCATAGCTCGTAATTGTCTGGTAAAAGGCCAGGCCCAGTAGATGATCAGAGGCATCTGTTGGGTCGATTAATTCCTAAAGCCTCTACCAAACCACATTTTTCTGCAAATTTCTTCCACTCCACCAATGAATGCAAACTCCTAGTATTCATCGACTCTGGAGCTGACACCAAGTTTATGGATCTCAACTGCTCCAAATCTATGGATTTGAAACTGCATCCTGTCCCCAAGTCCAGGCTATTGACGGTCACATCATTTATCATACCACCCACAAGACGTATCCCATCACCATGAGATTGGAAGGTAATCATGTTCAAGGTCAAGGTCAATGTCAATGAAAGTTTATTTGTAAAGCACTTTCCAGGGAAATGTTCCAAACTCCGTGCAGTCCTTAGTTGTAAGGGAAGGCTGATCCATAGTTTCAGACCTGCCACTGAAAAATGCTCTATCTCCTCAAGTTTTCAAACTGCTCTTTTTCATTTCTAAGAGGAATTGAGAGCTAGACCTCATATTTCTTCCCAGTGTGTATGGGCTTACCAGTTCATCAATATAGGGAATAATCAATATAGCAGAATTTTAAAATGGATTCTGTACAGTATGGGGTGCCAATGAAGAGAGACCAATAGGTAATATGGTCCCACTTGTATCAAAGTTGTTGTTGTTGAGACTGTTTTATTGTCATTAACTTTCCAGAAATTCCAACAATCCTAGGCAATTCCTGGTTACAGACCCATATTCCTAAAATAAATGGGTGCAAAGGAGAGATTCTTCCTTGGTCCAATTACTGTTATTTAAACTGTTTGAACTATGCTTCTCCCTCAACCCAATCTGCCCAGGAAAACTACTCTGACCTATCCAAGGTTCTTAAGGAGTATCATGATCTTAAATAGGTCTTTAATAAGCACTGCACTTCTTCACCCCCTCCTCACCTGTCATACAACTGTCCTCAACCCCCTCCCAGGTACTTTTCCCTTTAGGGATTGCCTGTTTTCCCTCTCAGTCCCTGACGTTGCCATAACCAAATATATTGAAGAATCTCCGCAAATAGGCATCTTTCTGCCCTTGTCATCTCCAGCAGGAGCAGATTTCTTTCTTTGTGGGGGAAAAAAATGGATCACTCAGACCCTGCATTGATTATCGCTCCTTCAATGATATTAGCATCAAAAACTGCTACCCACTATCTCTTATCAACACTGCTTTTGCCTCACTTCGGAGAGCACAGATCTTCACTAAGCTGGATCTTTGCAACGCTTATCATTTGGTCCATATTTGTGAAGGAAACAGCCTTTAACACACCCACAGGACATTATAAATATATCTTGTCATACCTTTCGGTCTAACCAAAAGAGGGACTAAAGATGGAAATTAGCCTTGGCTATAATCTTGCTTGTTTACATATGTATAATCATATATATGTCCATTAATATGTACTGTCCCTTTACAAATAAACGTAATCTAATCTAATCTAACCAATGTCCCAGCTGTTTACTCATCAATGACGTGTTATGGGACATGATGGGACAATTTGTGTTTGTCTATCTAGATGATGTCCTGGTCTTCTCTCCAGATCCAGAGACTCAGAGGAAACATAGCCACGCAGTCAATCTGAGACTTATTCAAAATAGCCTGCTTGTCAAAGCAAAGAAATGTGTTTCATTGCACATCCATCTTTTTCTTTGGCTTTACCATCTCTCCCAGTCAGATCACTATGGATCCTGCCTAGACCTCAGCTGTCACCAGTTGGCCCGGGTTAGACATTGTGGAAGTTGATGCCTTGGCCATCGGTGTTAGGCTGTCAGAGGTTTCAGGATGATAAAATTCACCCCTGTGCTTTCTTCTCCAAACCAAGAGAATTGAGAGCTCTTGGCCATCAAACTTGCTCTGGAGGAATGGAGGCATTGGCTGGAGGGCGCTTTTGCTCTATTCGTAGTTTGGACGGTTGATAACAACCTGAAATATATTAAAATGACTAAAAGACCAAATTTTCAACAAGCCAGGTGGGCTTTGTTCTTTAGTCCTTTTTATTTTGTCTTGTCCTATTGACCAGGAGACAAAAACACATAACCCGATGCCCTGTCCAGGACCATGGACTCTTCTACACCTGAACCAGTCTAGGATCCTGGGTCACTTATCCTGTCCTCATGCGCTCTGTTGTGGATTTCTAAACTAGTACTGGAAAATCAGCTCAGGGAGACCCACCAACGACACCCTGTTCCTCCCTAGTGCTTTACCAGTTGCCTGTTTGTTTCAGATTCCCATCAGACCCAGGTACTCCATTTTTGCCACAGTTCACGCTTCTACTGTCACCCAGGTACCCCCAGAACCCTCGCTATCATTCAAAACATCAAATAACTTATTTCAACTTGTCAGGGCTGTGCCTAAGTCAAAGCACCACACAGACCACCTTCTGGGTTGTAAAGACCTCTGCCCATACCCCATCGTGCTTGGTCCCACATGGATTTTATTACCAGCCTTTCTGCTTCTGACAACCGCTGGTAATATTGTGGACTGTTTTTCCCCAAATGACCCATCTGATTCCCCTCAGCAAACTTCCCTCTGCCAATGACATGGCCGACATCCTTACTCACGAGGTTTCCCACCTTCATGGACTGCCCTCAGACAAAGTATGACCATGGACCACAGTTTGTCTCTGGTTTCTGGAGAGAGTTCTGCTCTCAACTGGGCATTCAGGTGAGCCTCTCGTCCACCTGGAGGTGCAAACCAAGCTCCGCCTGCTCTGCAAGGATGATGCCACCTCATGGGCCCTTAACCTGCCTTGGGTGGAACATCGCCTCAACTGTCTTCCATCAAGCACCACAGATGTGTCCCCATACTACGCCGCCTTCGGTTTTCAGCCTCCCATCTTCTCCCTCCAGGACCTTGAATCCAGGGTCCTCTCTTCCCATGTGGCCACGCTCAGTTCCCCTTGTGTGTGTGGAGAGCTGCATGGCAGAGCCTATGGCACACTTGCCTTGGATTTCCCTTTCTCGACTTTCCTGCTCTCTGCTCTCCTGGCAAAGTTCCTTCCTGCGTCCTGACCAGGTTACATGCCTGCTATCTTGCACTACCCTCTCCATGTTAATAAACCTTTTTATAAATAAATATTCTGTGTTGGGAATCTTTACAGGTCCGCCAGTACTCTCGTTACAGAATCTCTTTTTTCAGCACACCTGTCCGGTGTTGTGCCAGCTGGTTGTTTTATTTCCATGTGTTCTTTTATTTTTATTTATTTATTTATTTTTTTGGTCTCAGCTTTTCACATTTAAGGAAGAATATAAAAAGGAGTAGAAGCAATACAAAACAACAAAAAAGAAAACAACGAACTGGAGGAGCATCATTACATCATAAGATCCCGCAAACAGAGTTTATAAGTATTTACAAGATCTGGGTTATACAAAGTCGCTTCTTACAGGTTTCACGTACTCAGTCCATTTTGACCAGATTTCGAAGAGTGTCCCTTTGGTTTATAATGGTGGATGTGAGTTTTTCCATTGTGTAAATTTCTTGAACCACATCAACCCATTCAGTAATTGTTGGGAGGTTCCGGTTTCAGCCACTTCCGAGTTATGGCCTTTTTACTTGCTGCCAAGAGCATAGAAATCAATTGTCCATCTGGTTTTGTCCAGGTTGTAGCATCCACATTGGCTAAATACAGGTTCTCAAAATTGCACCTTATATTACTGTCAAAAACATTATTAATATGTTCACATATTTGAAGCTAGTAATCTTTTATAACTGGACAGCTCCAAAATATATGGAAATGGTTTACCTGTAGAGCTACAGAGTCTCCACCATGTGACACTTTTTCCCTGAAATTTCTGCTGGATTGGTGTAATGAAGAACCTGATCATATTCTTCCAACAAAATTCCCTCCATGTGATGGAGTTTATGGATTTCCACTGTATTTTACAAATTTTCTTCCAGTTTTCTTTTGAGATTTGGATTAGTGCTGAAAATACTTCAATGGTATTGGGGTGGAAGCTGAATGCAGACATGGTTTTATATAGAAATTCCCATCGTACTGAGTCGAACGCCTTTTCAGCGTCAAAGCTTAATAGTATGGTTTCTGATTTAAGATGCCTGATCTGTTTTATAATTAGCAGTGGTTTCCTTGATATTGTCTTGTGTTTGCCTTTTTCTAATAAATCCTGTTTGATCGTTGTGTCTAATCTCGGGTAAAATTAGTTCTAAACGTCTGCTTAAGATAGTTGTGGACATCTTGTAGTCAACATTGAGTACACTTACAGGGTGATAGTTCCCCCAGTCCAGCCTATCTTTGTTTTCTTTGGGGATAACGGAAATTATTGCTTCATTCCAAGAGGGAGGAATCACTTTCTTTTCAATCAACCAGTTAAATGTATCTAATAATCTTGGGATCAGCTGGCCTGGCATCTTCTAATACCATTCAGAATTAAACCCGTCGGCCCCTGGGGCCTTTCCGTTTTTTAGTAGCTTAATTGCCTGTGAAATTTCTTCAGTTATTTTTTTATCTCAATCTTCTGTCTTGTTCTATTTGAATTTTAGGTAAATTTAGTGTATTTAACCCTCTGATGCATGAATTATGAAATCTTCAACCATGATTTTTTAAACAATTTTTTTCATTAATCTTTAGGTGTGAATGAAACAAATTTCAACAAATATTTTTTGTAACATTTTGTTAATTTACAAATAATTTATTACATGTCCATCTCAGTGGACAGCGTGCATTCTGAACATGAAATATGTTGGCTTGACTTGCTGAAGCTCAAATGGAGGGGCTCACATGCAATAAAGTCTTCAACAGCTGTGCTTAATAGCAAAAATAAAGAAATAACAATTTTGAGTACCTGTCCACTGTAGTGACCATTATGCATCAAAGGGTTAAGAAAGAGTCGACTTCATTAACATTTCGTAATTGGGGCTGGGAGTACAATTTCCCGTAGTATTCTTCAAAGCATTGCTGCATTTTCCTCTGCTCCGTTTCAACTTGGTTTGTGGTAGGGTGTTTAATTTTAGAGATTATTCTCTCCACCTGCTGTTTCCTCAATCTGTATGACAAAAGTTTTAAGGCTTTACCTCCTGATTCGTAGCACTGCTGTTTTGTAAAAAGGTTTTTTGAATGTCCTGTGTGAGTATGGCATCGATCTCTTTCTTTATTTCACTTATCTTTAATTTATCACTCTCTTGTTGGGAAGTGAAGTGTTTTTTTCTGTAATTGTCAAGTTTCGAGGATGTTTAGGACCCAAATATGCAGATACCCAGGAGGACACGGGGCAGGAGTAGATGTAAAGAAAAAAAATCCTTTTATTTGAGGATGAACAAAAAATAAATCCAAAGGCGGCAAGCCTAAAGTCCAAAACTCCAAAGCAGGATAAACAAAGCTCAACAAGAGCACGAACAAACGCTGACAGAAAACAAACATACAATGGACCGACAACAACACAGAGACAAGACAGGGCTTAAATAGACTGGGAAGATGAGAGGGAGATAATTGCAGGTGTGTGGGGAGAGGGACCAGGTGAACACAATTACTAAATCAGGGAGGAGGAAGAAAACACTGGTGGGAAAAACACACTAAATACTGAAAGGCTGTAACAAAGGAAAATGACCTAAGAGAAAAACAAAAGACCAAAAAGCATGAACCATGACTAATATACTAAGGGGAAGCTTACACTAAAGGAAAAACACTATAGAAAGAAACAACAGGGGCGTGGCTAAGAGGGGGCCAAGAGAGCACAGGACCTGGGAAAGGGATGTCTGAGGGGGAAACCTAAAGGGCAAATGGGGAACACCAGGAGACACATGAGGAAGATGCAGACATGACACATGAGGGCGCTAGAAGACACAAAAGGAGCACCTAGAGAGGATGGAGAAACACCAGGAGGCACATGCAGGAAAGGGCAGACGCAGACCATGACAGTAATTCCCTAAGTGTACTTTCAAGGTCTGCAAGTCTTTGATTCCTTTGTTTCTTTAATTACTGCTTTTAAAGCATCCCACAACATCCCAGGAGAGACCTCACCATTGTCATTTAATTTTAGGTAAGATTCAATTCCAAACTTCAATTTGTCTCTAATCCCCTTGTCATTTAGAATGTTTGTATTTATTTTCCAAAGAGTAGATTTAATTCTGTCTTTTAGTTCTACTGATAAATATACTAGGTTATGATCCGACATAATGCATGTTCCGATGTCACATTTTATGACTTGAAAAACATCCGTTTTAAACTTAAGAAATAGATCTATTCTAGAATATCCATTGTGTGCCCGGAGTAGTACGTGTATTCACGGCCTGTCGGATTCGCCTCCCCCCATATATCGATAATACCCATTTCTTTCATGTATTTACTTTTTTCCTCAGATGGTTGGAGTCTGGCTTGCCCTTTTAAGCCGGGCGTACACTGTGCGACTTTTTCACTCGCAGCGTTCAGCTTCAGCTCAAACTGTACGACTTCCTCGCAGAGCAGATCTCACGAGTCATGTGCTCACACTGCACGACCCAGTTCTCGCATGCGACCTGACTGCTCACACTGTACGTCTGGTAGCAACACGTCGGCCCTAAAAATGTGCTAAAAATAGCAGTTTTTACTCAACACGTCAGACTTTTTTGTCTTGCCTGTTGTCCTTCGGGAGTGCTGCAGGAGGACACACAGGGATTTATGGGGGTTGGATGAGGAAAACGAAATAAAGAAAGTGAATCTGTGTTTTGTGATCAGTTTAATTTGACATGAACACGACAAACACGCTTTCTTGACAATCTTTGTGAGTAAAAAAACGTTTAGAAACAAAAACGAACAGCGTGTGTTATTAGGGAAATAGCGAGCGACCGGCCGGCGTTGATGCAGGATTGCGCGCGCATGCGCCGTGAGCGGTTCTGATACTTTTTGGATCGTAGCTGCTCGCAGCGCCGCTTCAACAGTGCGATACCCTCACGAGGGACGAGCGAAATATTAAACACACCAGAAGTCCCTGCGACCTCACGACTGCTGATCGGCAGCTGGTCATGTGGTGTTAATCGCCTCTCGTAACCCCCTGTACACTACACGACCGCTCGGCGCAAAACTCGCCCCGATGTCGTGGCTTCTCGCACGACTGGAAAATCGGCTCAAAAAAGTGAAAAAGTCGCACAGTGTACGCCCGGCTTTAGTTATCAATTTTTGGATTTAAGCGAATATTAAAATCACCCCCACTTATCAATACCTTGACTTTTTGTTGAGATTATTTTTAGCATGTGTTTATAAGTTGTCCAATTACTGTTCGGTGGAACATAAGCATTAAACAAACTGACGAGAATCCCATCAATTTTGCCTATTACCACAATATATCTTCCTTCACTTTCCTTATATTCAGATATGTATTTGAAGTTTTTCTTTTTATGTATCAATGTTGCTACACCTCTACATTTACCTGAACTATGTGAGGAAAAATAAACTTTTGAATACGGTAACCCATTCTACTTAATTTAGCATGTTCCGCATCATTCAGATGGGACTCTTGTATGTACGCTATCTGAACATTTTCCATTTTCAACTGTGTAAACATTTTAGATCTCTTGATTGGGTTGAGTATGCCATTTATATTTAGCGAAACGAACTTTAGCGAAGTGCCAGACATCTTAAGGTACATTGAATAACAAAAGAACCCATGGTGCTCCTCCATCTCCTGCCCAGAACAGCAGAACAACTTCCAAAACAAGAAAACTATTTAAACAAATTGTGAACATGTAAACCTGAAATAGTAAAAAGGGGGGAAAAAACGAAAAGTAAAAAGGGACTTCCTATGTGGGGGCTTCTGCTATGTAGCCCTGTCTAGCCCCAGAGGGGTCCAAAGAAAAATCCCTTCACTTGGGACCAGTGAAGGGTGTCTTTGCTGGAAATAGCATTTTAAGAGCATTCCTTTGAAACCCACAGTTGTTTTACTGTTGAATCACCCCATAGCTATTTTTTTTCTCAAATGCCCTAAACCATCCGGAGGTAAAAAAAAAAGAAGTTATTAATATTTAATCCATTACCCCACCGGGAGCAGTCCTAAATGTGCGGAGCTTCTCCTTGTAGCTGGCGGACCGGACCGGGCCGCCGTCCCCTCGGATCGGACGGCGAGTGGCGTGGCTCCAGGTGAGCTGCTGGATTCTCTCCTTCACTGAGGTCGGGGTTGGCGTGGGCGGTGTCCTGATCGCGTAGCCTCTTTTGTTGAGATCCTCAGTTGCTTTGCTGGCTGACTCATAGATTGTATTGCCGTCACTATCATCACCCGTAGTCTGGCAAGGAATAGTGTCTGAAACTTCACCTGTTTCTCTTTCAGCACCTTGCGGATGTCTGCATATTCCCTCCTCTTAGCAATAATAGATGGCGGGTAGTCGTGGTCGAGATTGATATGATTATTTCTCCATCCCAATCCTTTTATCTGCCATGCCATCCAAAGCAGCGTCTCCTTTTTCCTGTAGCTCAGGAGTTTGTCAATTATGGAGCGGGGTGGTGCGTTCGCTGTCGACTTGGGTCCCAGAGAGCAGTGAGCTCTTTCAATTTGCACGTTTTGCATCTCCTCGGGTAACTGGAGGCATTCATGGAGAAACTTGTCAACAAATGAAATCATGCTTACAGAGTTTTTTTCGGCTTCCTCTGGGACTCCATAATTTCTAAGATTCTCACCTCTGCTACGGCTCTCCATCTCAGTTAGTTTCTCTTCTTGCCTCTCACATAGATTTAGTATTTCCAGGGCTACTTCTGCCGTCTGTAGTCGCTCCTCCGCCTTTCAAATCTGTTCCTCCGCCTCGTCCAATCTTCTAGCGATTCCCATTATCTCGACTCTCATTTCTTCATACTGCTGTTTGTTTGCTTGTAGAAATAGTTTCAACTCTCGTAAGATTTCGGAGTTCGCCATCTTTAGCTATGTTAGCTGCTAGTGTTAGCCGCTAATATTCACCGCTTCCTGTAAGTGTGCGAGTGTAGTGTAGCTCGTCTTTGGGGCGGATAGTCAGTGGTGGTGTTTTACCTCCTTCTTGAAGTTGCACTCAAGTTTAGTAATCAGGGCAGCAGTAGCTCAACAGGTTGAGCGGGTTGTCCAGTAATCGGAAGGTTGCAGGTTCGATCCTGGCTCCGGACAGAGAATTCTGCTGTTGTGTCCTTGGGCAAGACATTTAAACCAGCTTGCCTGCTAGTGGTGGTCGGAGGGACCAGTGGCGCCTGTGCTCGGCAGCCTCGCCTTTGTCAGTGTGCCCCAGGGCAGCTGTGGCTACATTGTAGCTCATCACCATCAGTGTGTGTGTGTGTGTGTGTGTGTGTGTGTGTGTGTGTGTGTGTGTGTGTGTGTGTGTGTGTGTGTGTGTGTGTGTGTGTGTGTGTGTGTGTGTGTGTGAATGGATGAATGATACACTGTAGTGTAAAGCGCTTTGGAGTCCTTACTCTGAGAGGCGCTACACAAGTGCGGGTCATTCACCATTTATCAACCTGAGTTGGGGTTCTTGACAACATTTCTCGGGTTCATCCGGGAGCTCTTTATTGTGCTGCCATGCTGGTGGGTGTTCCAACCGGAGGTCCTATTTCCATGTGTTCTTGATTGTAGCTTCAAGCCTCTGTCTCTGTCATGGGGGACAATGCTTTTTGTGGCCTGTGTTCTTTATCTCATAGAGGATCAATTTAAGAATCCCTTCTGCATTCACATTTGACTTCCACATGGTGCTTTATTATTCAGCTTTGGTCAGGACTGCAGGCTAGTCATTAGCTTAATTCCCAGTGTGTTTGGTTCATCAGAGCATATCAACAGGGTGTGGTACCCATATTTACATTGTAACAATTTGTAGGTTTGTTACTTTTAAGTTGTCTATAGAATATAAAGGTATTCAATAAAATTTTATATTCCATATAAATATGGATTATCAATATCATTGAACCTATAATATTCAATTGATAATGAAAGTAGGTACTTTGGGTGTTGCCAGGGAAATTACGCTTGATAATAATTTGACACAGACAAAAATATAGTTTTTAAAAATAAATGTATTACTAAATTAATTATGATGATGATGATGAATGGTGATTCAAAGTGATATCAAATGAGACAATGAACGAACTCTGATTAAACATGGCCTGGTATGTTTAACCCCCCACTGTCCTAATGAGTGTGACCCTGTGAGGAAAGTTGACCATTGAGCAGGGTTGATGGTTTATCCCTTGAGGTCCACGTGGCAGGGGTGAGGAGTGAGCACCACCTCACCCCTGCCACGTGGACCTCAAGGGATAAACCATCAACCCTGCTCAATGGTCAATTTTCCTCGCGGGGTCACCCATAAAGACACTGGGAGGGTTAAGAGTTTCTCTAAGTGATTCAGAAAGGTGTTATATCTGGGTTTACAAAATAAATTTGGCTTTTTGTTGGATGTAATTTAACAAGTTATCAAAGGTATATCAACCACTCTTACACCATTGTTTAGTCTACACACCTGGATCGTGGAAGCTTCCAGAGATCCGGTTTGCAGGCTAAGCCATCTCTCAGAGTGAGTGAGTGAACTTTTGATGTATCTAAAGGTCGTAGACACCCTCACCATACGCATGACTGGTCAAGAGATACACCCAGGCGACTTCTAGTGGACAGTTTCATGTCTGATGAGTGGGTGGTGGATTGAGCAAATAATAATTGTTGATTCAAAAGGACGGTTCAAATGCTGCTAAAATTATTCCACTGAAAAGTGTGGATTGATTCCCCATAGGATGGTCAGTTAGCATGAGCTGTGAGCTTTTGCTGAACTCTGAGCTTTGGCTGGAACTCGGGAAAATAGGAAGTGAGTTCACTTTTAATGAAATGGTTATTTATAAACTTTGACCAACCAGATGTCGTTTACCAAGACCCTCAGGCACTCCCCTTTCTGTGACACTTAGAAAGCTTATTTCACTTAATATATATAGAAATTATAGTAATTATAACCAACTTGTGAAGGATCAGTTAATGAGATAAAATAAGATTTATTTTATTAAAAAAGGAAAAGTCTCGTCTTCTGCATTAGACCTTGGAGTTGCAGCAGGATGTCAAAAGTGGCAGAAGAGAAGTCAGGCGATGGAATTGTTTTGACTATCTTCTGGTACTCCAAGGTAAGAATCAGTGTGTTTTCTTCTTTGGAGACCAGACAGTTGCGATGTGGCACAATGTCTGTTGACCTCTGACATTGCTTCAGACAAATACATTTGTTAGCCTTTTACAATGTTACAACATGATGGGGTTGATGACATGTCCTTTCTTATCTGTCCTACTGGCACCTTTCTTGGACCTCATCATTCTCTACGTGTGATGACAGATTGCTTACTTTTTGACTGTTGCATGGTCTGGAGTTGCTTCTTAGTCAAACTGGATGTTGAATGTTGAAGTTTCCACAGATCCTACATTATTCCTGAATAGCCTCACTCATTGAGCTTGCTCATAGCAGCACAACAACAATTAATTCAACAGTCAATTACTGTCAGTCACCACCAAGGGCTGATCAACTTTGAACCAATTCAAAACAAGGAGTTGTCATCTGATAGCGCTGTCAGCCACTTTGCAGTCCCTTCATATTACAAATGGAGACAGCCAAGAGTGACATCTCCGCTTTCGGCAGCTTTGTTTTCTGCATCACATTTCTAGCAATATATACAGTCTATGGATGAGAAGGGACAAGGGGGACTGATGTGGATGGGTATGGGGAGAGGAGCTGGGAGCTTTTAGAGGTGGGCTGTTCGTTATGAAAGTGGAGGAGTAGAGGAAGGGGGGTATTTTCAGGCATTTCTGGGAGATGCAACCTTTTTTCCTCTGTCCCTGCAATTGTCTTTCATAAATGCTTCTTTTGGCTTACTACTAATTGTTGGGATGACACTGTCCTACTTTCTTCCTATAGGATAATCAAAGCGGGTTTTGAAGCATTGGGCTTTGTTCATTGGAACTCTACATGTTTATGTTTATGTTTATTTATTTAGCAGACGCTTTTATCCAAAGCGACTTACAATTTATAACTCATAGGGCATGTTGTGATCTGTGGGGGAAACCGGAGTACCCGGAGGAAGGGGAGAACACGTAACTCCACGCAGAAAGGCCGCAGCCGAGTTTCGAACCTGTGACCTTCGTGCTGCGAGGCAACAGTGCTAACAACTGCGCCACCATGCAGCCCATGGTGCTACATTTATTTTTAACTGGTTAGCTAAGAATTTGCCTGATTTATTACCATGTTCAAAGTTTTCTATTTGTAGTCTTTGTGCTAAAATGGTGTTTTTTGTCAATAATTCCATGAAGTTATTGTTTAGCATTTCATATTTTTCTCTGTATTTCGTCTTCTGAGGAGGCCCAAAAATGTAATAATTTCTTCTAATTCCTGAATACGTATGTTTTAAGTTCATTTCTTATGATGTGAAAGAGATTTTTTTTACCTCTCATCAGTATCTTTGTGCTTCTTCAGTCACAGTTGTGTTAACATTTCTCCTACCTGCTACCTCACAGCACAAAGGTCACAGGTTCTCCCACCACTGCTATGCAGACGACACCCAGCTCTATCTGTCATTTCCACCGGACGACCACACTGTCTCTGCACGAATATCAAACTGTCTCTCTGACATATCAAAATGGATGAAATCCCACCATCTCCAACTCAACCTCTCTAAAACTGAACTACTTGTCATCCCAGCAAAACCATCCATACAGCACAGTATCTCAATCCAAAATGACTTCCTATCTCTGGCTCCTTCAAAGGCAGTTCGAAATCTGGGTGTTGTGATTGATGAACACCTGACCTTTAAAGATCATGTTGCCTCTGTTGCTCGTTCATGCCGCTTTGCACTGTATAACATACGAAATATCAGACCATACCTAACACAACATGCCACCCAGCTCCTGGTGCAATCTACTGTCATCTCCCGCCTCGATTACTGCAACGCCCTTCTAACTGGTCTTCCAGGCTGTACTGTGAGACCTCTTCAAATGGTCCAGAACGCAGCGGCGCGTCTGGTCTTCAATCAGCCAAAAAGAGCACACGTCACCCCTCTGTTCATTGAGCTCCACTGGCTACCGCTAGCAGCACGCATCAAATTCTAATTGCTAACACTAGCATACAAAGTCCGAGATGGTACGGCTCCCATCTCTAGCAAAGGCCTACGTCTCGGCCTGGCCGCTCCGGTCATCACAGGATCGTCGGCTAGCATTGCCTACACCACGCTCAGGACAATCCAGAGTCTTCTCATGCATCATTCCACAAATGTGGAATGACCTTCCAAGCACTACCCGAACAGGGGCTTCCTTTTCAATTTTCAAGAAACTCCTGAAGACCCTGCTCTTCAGAGAGCATCTTCTAAACTAGCACCTTCCTGCACCCGTCCCCCCTCTCTATACTGTCCACTCCTTGTTCCCTACTCTCCATGACTGATGTCAATGTTGTTGTTATTGTTGTTGTTAGCCTCAAGGGCAACATGCCGATTATCACTTGTAAGTCGCTTTGGACAAAAGCGTCTGCTAAATACATAAACATAAACATTTATATTGTCAGAATTTTTCCACATGGCGTTCTACAATCTGCTCTGTGTCTCTGCTGCTAGACATCTTTTTTTTGTGTGGATGGCAGAGCTGCTGATCAAGTCAATGGAAACGGCATTAAGTACAGGGTAGATTGGATGAGGTTTTTCCAGGATTCTACATTTCGGAGATGAATGAAATTATTCACTTTTTTTTTCATTACTTACTTCATTCATGAAAAAAATAGCATAAACATAACATTTCAGTCCGTTGGAAGAGTAAAGGGGAGCAGAAGAGAAGTTCTTAAAAAATCACTTTCCCTTTCTCTAAGGTGAGAAGTAAAATTAAAAACTCTTGACCAAAGTAAAAAAACAACATCAAGTATATATCTGTAAAAATTTTCAAAAATCAAGTTTTCTAAGCATGCTCAACGACCCTGCAGCTTTAGTTTCCCTGTCTAAGTTACTCTACTGTGTGCATCTGTAGACTAAAATAATTTAATTCTAATTCTAAACTTAGGTTTCTTAAAGACTTTGGTACTTTCAAGTTTCTCTTCTTACAAACAAAATCAAAACATTGGTCAGTAATATGCTGATGCAGGTCTTTTACACAATTTGAAATACCTTCCAGTTAGGTAACTCATAAAATGTAAGTACTCTATGTTTTAAGAAGAGGATTAGAGGGGACATCCAAATGAATATTGTCATACTGTAAATTTTGTAAGTCGATCCCCAGATTTCAGTACAGTTAAACTGGGAGTGATCAGTGCTTGGACAGTATTCCAAAACTATTCAATAGATTTTTAACCCTATGAAGTACAGCAACGACTGATATTTTAATTTTTACATATTCAATATGGTCCCTCTATTAAAAAAAAGGGGGGGGGGTGCTCCAACTACAGGGGGATCACACTCCAGAGCTTCCCTGATAATGCGTATACCTTGGATTCAGAAGAAGCAATGTGGCTTTCGTCCTGGCCGTGGAACACTAGACCAGCTCTATACCCTTAGGGGGATACTGGAGGGTGTGTGGGAATTTGCCCAACCAGTCTACATGTGTTTTGTGGATTTGGAGAAGGTGTTTGACCGCGTCCCTCGGGGGCCCTGTGGGGGGTACTCCGGGAGAATGGGGTACCAGGCCCTCTGATACGGGCTGTTAGGTCCCTGTATGCCCGGTGTCAGAGCTTGGTCCGCATTGCCGGCAGTAAGTCGGGCTCGTTCCCAGTGAGAGTTGGACTCCGCCAAGGCTGCCCTTTGTCACCGACTCTGTTCATAACCTTTATGGACAGGATTTCTAGGCGCAGCCAAGGTGTGGAGGGCATCTGTTTTGGTGGCCTGAGGATCAGGTCTCTGCTTTTTGCAGATGATGTGGTCCTGTTGGCTTCATCAGAACGTGATCTTCAGCTTTGGCTGGAGCGGTTCACAGCCAAGTTTGAAACAACTGGGATGAGAATCAGCTCCTCTAAATCTGAGACCATGGTCTTGAGTCAGAAAAGGGTAGAATGCCTTCTCCGGGTCAGGGATGAGGTCCTGCCCCAAGTGGAGGAGTTTAAGTATCTCGGGGTCTTGTTCACGAGTGAGGAGAAACTGGAGCGTGAGATCGGTAGGCAGGTTGGTGCTGCATCTGCAGTGATGCGCGCGTTGTATCGATTTGTCGTGGTGAAGAGAGAGCTGAGCCAGAAGGCGAAGCTCTCGATTTACCGGCCGATCTACGTTCCTACCCTCACCTATGGTCATGAGCACTGAAAGAACGAGATCGCAGATAATAATGGCTGAAATGAGTTGTCTCCGCAGGGTGGCTGGGCTCTCCCTCAGAGATAGGGTGATAAGCTTGGTGATCCAGGAGGAGCTCGGAGTAGATTCACTGCTTCTCCGCATCAAGAGGAGCCAGTTGAAGTGGCTCAGGCATCTGATTAGAATGCCTCCTTGACACCTCCCTGGTGAAGTTTCCCAGGCACGTTCAACTAGGAGGAGACCTTAAGACAGACCCAGGACACGTTGGAGGGGCTATGTCTCACGGCTGGCCAGGAAACGCCTTAGGATTCCTTCGGAGGAGCTGGTCCAGATGACTGAGGAGAGGGAAGTCTGTGCCTCCCTGCTTAGGCTACTGCCCCCGTGACCCAACCCCGCATAAGCAGCCTAAAATAGATGGATGGATATAGAACAGCTCGTGTCATTCAATAATTACTTCCTCAATTAGTAGGTGATTGAGTCAGGTCTCGGTAATTGCCATCACCCTAAACTTGTATTTAAATCTTCATGAAGTTTATCTCTTACTAAATAGAATATTTACTAAGAAATCACAATGTAGCCACAGAAACACTACTTGTTATATATGTTGTGTGTGTGTGTGTGTGTGTGTGTGTGTGTGTGTGTGTGTGTGTGTGTGTGTGTGTGTGTGTGTGTGTGTGTGTGTGTGTGTGGACAAGAGAGAAAGGAAGGTCGATTCTCACATGTTTAAGGGTAGCACTTTCTTCTCACCAGCTCCACAGACAGAAGTGAGTAAAGAAAATGAATGAGATATATTATTCAGGGCTGAATCATCTAAGTCAGCACCAGAAAAAAAATATCTGAGCTAGATTTTTCCCTTTTTTTCAAACAAGAGATCCACTTGTAGAAAACTGATGAATCAAGACTCTAAAGTTATGTTTTGGATTCAGCTTTTTGGTTGCGGCCAGAATGTCTCCTATCTCTTTTTATTGATGGGTTTGGGGGGTAAAAAGGACGTCATGAAGACAAATGCTCATTAAAGACAGATCATTTGGGGATTGATTTATATTATAACAACATTTAAGTATAATCTGGTAACATACACACATATATCTATACATTTATATTTTTTTTGTCTCAGATGTCCCACACCAGGCTGCGATGGCAGTGGACACATCACTGGCAATTACGCATCACATCGAAGGTAAGAGCTGTAGCCTGAAGCAGATTCTGTTGGTAACCAAGTTATCGTGAAGTTCATGAACATGTCTCACTCCCTCTAGAAAACTTTGTCTTCAGAAACGTTAAAGATCAGCTCTGTAGGAGCGCAAAGAGCTAAACAGTGAGAATAGACAACTGTTTAATAAAAGGAAGGACCACTAAGATGTGTGCTAAGATGCTTAACAATGATTTAAAAGTTCTGCTTCCACTTTGACCTCATAAAACAGACAAACATGAGTAAAACAATACTTATGGTCAGTGGACACAAAAATACAAAACAGTCATTCAGCCATTTTAAAAGTTTTCTTCATGCTGGACTATTAGTCAGTGAACATACATGGGTCCATACTTTACTTGACCCTAAAATCAGACCAGGTTAGATTATTTTTTCATTCATTTTCTTTACCCATTGGATCATGTGGGGAGCTGGTTCCTACATTTATCTTCAGAGGTCATTGGAAAAGATAGTTTGGTCACCAGTTCATCACAGTGCTACACAGAGACAAACCATCTTTCACCAATCGACCAAACATGCATTCCTTTGGTCTGTAGCAAGAAACCAGAGTGCCCGAAATAAAATACACAAGTATGTGGTGAATATGCTAACTCCACACATCTATGGGGAGAACATGCTAACTCTAAGCATGTTTTGGGCAACACATGCTAACTCCATGCATCTATGGGGAGAACATGCTAACTCCATGCATCTATGGTGAGAACATGCTAACTCCATGCATCTATGAGAACATGCTAACTCCATGCATCTATGGGGAGAACATGCTAACTCTAAGCATGTTTTGAGGAGAACATGTTTACTCCATGCATCTATGGAGAGAACATGCTAACTCAATGCATCTATGGTGAGAACATGCTAACTCAAAGCATGTTTTGGGGAGAACATGCTAACTCCATGCATCTATAGGGAGAACATGCCAACTCTAAGTTTGGGTAGAACATGCTAACTCCATGCATTTATGGGGAGAACATGCTAACTCAAAGCATGTTTTGGGGAGAACATGCTAACTCTAAGCATGTTTCGAGGAGAACAGGCTAACTCAAAGCATGTTTCAAGAGAACATACTAACTCAATGCATCTATGGTGAGAACATGGTAACTCTAAGCATGTTTTGAGGAGAACATGCTAACTCAAAGCATGTTTCGGGGAGAACATACTAACTCAATGCATCTATGGTGAGAACATGCTAACTCAAAGCATGTTTTGAGGAGAACATACTAACTCAATGCATCTATGGTGAGAACATGGTAACTCTAAGCATGTTTTGAGGAGAACATGCTAACGCCACACACAAATGAGACAAAATTCTCAAATGTTCCATTTAAAGGTCCCAGGCAGCTGTGTGTTGAACCAGAAACCTTCTTACTGGGAGGTCACAGTGCTACCAGCTGCATAACTAGTGTAGGATTTAATTTCTAGTCTTTGCCAGACTCATTTTTCAATGAATGAATGAGTGAATGAATGCATACATAGATACATCGCTCATCTGTGATATAATAAGGTGTATATAAAAATATAAATTTAATTGGGGTAAATTTCTTGTTTTATTCTTTATTTACCTTTTTTCCCATCGAGGTCACACTATTACCTGATTATTTTGCATGTTTGCCTATTCTTCACACACATTTGTTATCAAAAGCAGATAACATTCATGACTAGATTTTTTATTTCTATTTCTTCATCACATGTTTCTGTGAAGGGAACAATTGGTGATCAGTTACAGAGATTTTCTTTTGTGGCGTAGAAAAATTCAGGTTTCAGGGTTTTAAAAGCAGCTTCGCTTGCTCTAAGCTCAGAGCATCTGATGGGTTAAAATTGTACCTTTTAAAGGAGAATTTTAAACAAACGTTTGACTTTTACCATAGGTCTTGTGGAAAATAAATCTATGACATGTTTGTAATGTGTTTTTGAGTCCTTAGTGGGTACAGACCATCTCCTTGTGTTGGATAAAAACGTTATTCGTGTTTGGTTCTAATGACGTGGTTATGATTCCATGGGCCAGGGTCAGATGCTGGATGTTAGCTGGATTCATGTCTTTAACATCAAACTGAAGGAATTTTGTCTTCTTATATTTTCCATTTAAGCAAGAATGTAAAAATGAAATTCTTATGCACAGACAGTGCTCCTTAACAGGTTTGAATATTCTGCAGATTCCTTACAGGTCATCTGTACTCCAACAGTTTCAATGCTGGCGGGTTCTTCTTAGCATCATTACTTTCCCGTGAAAACCAGACCTTATAAAGAAAAATTTAGCAGTTTTGGCTTGCTTTTAAAGTTAAAGTCCCATATTCATCATCACACACTGGTGAATTTCATCTCCTCATGTGACCCATCCCCATGGAGGGGTGCTGTGAGCTGCAGCGTTGGCTGTGTTTGGGAACTATTTGGTGGTTTATTCCCCCAATCCAACCACTTAAAGCTGAGTGTCAAGCAGGGAGGCACTGCGTTCCAGTTTTAAAGTCTTTGGTATGACCCAACCGGAAATCGAACCTCGATCTCCCAGTCCCAGGGCGGACACTTTACCACTAGGCCAGTGAGCCTAATTTAATTCACTGTCGTAAAAACGGAACAGAAGCTTTCCTCCTTGCTGTGCGCTCGTTTTTTTAACATCTTAATCTAACAGCTGAAGTGTCTCGTAAGCCTTCATTAATGTCTACAGGAGTGAATCATCACTAAATTAAAGAAATCAGCTGTGTTCACAACCTAAAACATGCAGGAATCGTGTTAATGAGCTCTCGTGATTCAGAAACCCCTGACGTTGACTCGTTTGACTATTGTGGTTGGACATTCTTTTTATTTATTTAGCTCCATAAGATAAACGTTTAGAAATAGAGTTTTTGACTAGATATAGTTGGACTCACCTTGATGCATGGCTCTAACGCCATAAGCAGTTTGTTTGAGTGTGGCTGGACACTCTACCACTCTGGAGATGCCCCACTGAGAGGCGCCGAGCAGAGGTGGGCATACTAATTGCCCCCCATCTATGTGCCTGTACGATAGGGTTCACCCCAGGGAACAAGAGGGTAGCCTCCCACCGTCTACGTGTGGGGGGACGGGTCCTGAACAAACTACAGTTCAGACTACCCACCATTTTTGGAGTCCTTGGAGGAGGTGCTGGAAAGTGCTCCTTCTGGTGACTCCCTCGTTCTGCTGGGGGAATTAAATGCTCACATGGGCAACAACAGTGTGACCTGGAGAGGTCCCCATATGACCAGTGCCAGTGCCTGAGCTTGGTCCGCATTGCCAGCAGTGAGTCGGTCTCGTTTCAGGAGAGAGTTGGACTCCGCCAAAGCTGGGGCTCGGAGTAGACCAGCTGCTCCTCCACATCGAGAGGAGCCAGTTGAGGTGGGTCAGGCATATACTTAGAATACCTCCTGGACACCTCCCTGGTGGGGTTTCCCAGGCACATCGAGCCAGGAGATGGCCTAAAGGAAGACCCAGGACACGGTGGAGAGTCTATGTCTCTTGGCTGGCCAGGGAACACCTTAGGATTCCACCGGAGGAGCTGGACCAAGTGGCTAGGGAGAGGGAAGTCCGGGCCTCCCTTCTTAGCCTGCTGCCCCCGTGACCAGACCCCAGATAAGCGGCCAAAATTGAATGGATGAATTCCTTAGAATGCCTTTAAAGATGTAGTTCACTGAAAATTAACTTTTAATGATTTTTTTCTGACTACAATAAGTCACTCAGAGTTTTTCATGCAGGCTGAACATGAAAATAGTCTCCTACACCCATCTCCTACATTAGCTTCTGATCAAAAATAGACGGTGAAACTCTAGGATTAGAAAGGCCTTAAAGATCTACGTCACTCTGTCACTTTACATTCATGGACTCACCCATCTTGGCTCACAATGGGGAAGGCTGTTGTTGATTTAGTGTCCAGGAAATAGCAGAGAACGTCTTGGCTAGAATAAGCTAACCATTAGCATTAGCATCTCCACCACACAGCAGAACTCCTTATGGTATTGCTTTGGACACGGTGGATCACAACGTGCTGATTGACCATCCTGGTCAATATGTGGGAATTTTAGGTTTGGCCCTGGATTGGTTTAAATTGTGCCTTGAAAATATAACAGTTAGCGTCAGGATGGGTGGTTTTTCGTCTGCCTCCTCACATCTTTTGTGTTAGGGCCGCTGCTGTTTCTGATCTACAATCTTCCGCTGGGGCGTATCTTCCGCAGCTTTGGTATTAGTTTTAATTTTTTTGCTGATGACTGCCAACTTTGTCTCCCCCTAAATGGTGAACATGCCACTTCCATGTATAACCTAGTGGACTGCCTGTCCAAACAGGGCAACTTTGGCAAGACAATAACTGGTGCAAAATGCAGCTGCCACATTTTTTGTGGGCAAGAAGAATTTTGACCGTGCTTCTCCAATGTTGGTGGCGTCCGTCCTTGCACTGGCTGCCTAGTGATTTCAGAATTTGGTTTAAAATCCTTTTATTGGTTTTAAATCATTTGGTGGGTTTGTGACTGAAGCTAGACGCACACAGCTGGATGGTTTCCATGACAAAACCTTGCTGTTTCCCTGTGTGTGCTACCCAGTCTTGTCTTTTTCAGGTCACTTTTGTTGGTTTTGTCGCTCTTTCCTTCTGTGATTTGCTGACATTCTGTTTTCTGAAATTCTGTCTAATTTTCCAGTCTGTCAGGCTGTCCTATTGCTGATAAAACACTTCGGACCCTTATGGCTGCCCACACAACTGAACTGAAGTATGTGTTCCTTTCTGACCTTTGACATGTTCACTACACTCTGTAGCTACAGCTCTTTCCATGCCTTCCTCCGCTGTAAACTTCTGCAAATATAGACAAACCTCAAATTCTTTACAGTTGACTTATATAAGAAAATAATTTAACCATGATGAAGAGTCTTTCTGATGACTTCTAATTACTGAGCCACTTTCTGCATGTGCTTCAGGTGTCCAACTCCAGGCTGCGATGGATCCGGCCATATAACTGGAAACTATGCCTCACACAGAAGGTGGGTCTCTTTTGAAACGTTTTACCTGCCGAAGCTTTTTTTTTTTTAAGTTTATTTTAGTCTGGTGTTTCATCAAAAAGGTGATGATATCCTCAATAGATGTTTGACAAAACTAGATTTAAATCATCCAGACTAAAAATAAAAATGTGGGCCTTCTCCTGGCAGAACACAAAGTCAGACTGAGGGAGTAAATACAGACTAGGACAACATTGTTGGTACCCTTCGGTTTATGAAAGAAAAACACTCAGTGGTCACAGAAATAACTTGACTCTGACAAAAGTAATAAGAAATAAAAATTCTATAATGCTGCTGCTAGAGTCTTAACAAGAACCAACAGAACCGAGCACATCACTCCTGTTCTTAAACATCTACACTGGTTACCAGTAAACTACAGAACCAATTTCAAAGTACTTCTACTACTTTATAAATCACTCCGTGGCACGGGGCCTGAACATATGTCGGATCACCTTCAGGTGTCTACGCCCAGCAGGACTCTGAGATCCTCAGGAAACAGTCAGCTGGTAGAACCGGGTCAGAACCAAACAGGGAGAAGCTGCTTTTAGCAACTATGCTGCTCCAACACATTCTCACACCCAAAGCGTCAAAATATGACGCGTGTGGCCAAGCCTCAATATATGACGATTCAGGACGCCCCAGCGTGTCAGGAGACGACGATCAGGGGCACGCTGGGACACGTGGCTCTGCTGGCGTCACTGTTTGACGCGCACGGTCACACGGACATTATTCGACTATTTAACCTTCCCCCACCCCAATCCTAACCTTAAGGTCCATAAACTGTGACCTTAAGGTTAGGATTGGGGTGAGGGGAAAGTTAAGTAGTTCACAAATCGTTCTAATGTCCGTCTCACCACCGGCGTCGGATACCGACGCTCTGGGACAGTGCGTCATCAATGTGTCCCTGATCGTCGTCTCTTGACGCGCTGGGGCATCCCGAATCGTCATATATTGAGGCTTGGTCACACGCGCCGTATTTTGACGCCTTGGGTGTAAGAAGGAATGTGTTGGCTGCTCACAGATGTAATCAGCATCCTCATGACCTCAGATGTGCCCCGACTCTAGAAACCTTTAAATCAAAACAGAAAATCTTCATGTTTTCATCAGCCTGTGAATGAATGATCTTATGCTGCACCATCTGCACTGTAGCTGCTCAGCCGTTAACTTTACTTTTTTGACATTGTATTTTCTGTCATGTTGATTTTAATGTCCTTGCTATTCTTACAAATGGAAAGCACATTGATGACAAATCAAAGAGACGAATAATCGGAATGGTAACAAAAGACATCCAAGGTGAACTTCAAGCTAAATCTGTGTCAGATCACAACATCCGTCGTCGTTCGAGCCAAAGTGAAAGACGACCAAGGAGGACACCATTGTTGAAAACAAATTATAAACCTCAATCTGACTGAGCATCTTTGGAAGGAGCTGAAAGATGCCGTCTGGAAAAGGTGTCCTTCAAACCTGAGACAACTGGAGCAGTTTGTTCATGAGGAGAGGGCCAAAATACCTGCAGAGAGGTGCAGAGGTGTCATTGATAGCCACAGGAATCGTTTGATTTAAAAAGATGTGCTGCAAAATATTAAGTTAGGGGTACCATAATTTTTGCCCAGGCCTATTCCATGAATTTATGTTTTTATAATTCTGTTGAAGCATGGTTGAAAAGCAATGTCTGACTTTCATTGGTTCATTTTTATAGAGTTTTTATTTAGTATTACTTATGTCAGATTCAAGTTATTTCTGTGACCAATGTGGGTTTTTCTTGTTTATGGAGAGTGTTTGTGCGGGACTCTTACAGTCAAGTTGGTTCTTCCTCATGAGGAACATTCTACTGTGGCTCCACTGATCTTGATATTAAGATCTTGAGGAATCAAAAAGAAAGAGGGGAGTCCTAGAAGTTCATTGTAATTTTAACAATGAACAACATTTGAAAAAATGTGGACAAACTTTAATAAACAAATGACTAAATATTACACGCCAAACCCTGTGAGCTGTGAGTTCATGGCTGATGGGTTTAAGGCCTAACAGTCAAGACCTTTCATTCAGATTTTAAAATCTTATTCCATGTAATTACTGTTCTATCCTGGTTTCTGAGGTTTTACCCTTTCAGAGTGCTCCTCCACTTCCTCTCTGTCTTGAAGGCTGGGTCTGTTTCTGCACCTAGTTAGGCAATTCAGAATAGACATCAGCTTTGCAACTGCCCCTAGAATCAAAACTCCTCCCACCACCAATATCTTAGCATATTGCCACAAACCAGAGAGTATAACAGAAGCTTCTCCAATTGTTCCATGCGTTACTACCTTTATCGTTTCTGTGACTCCTAAGGCCAAACCTTTTCCATCCAGGGTCAGCCCCATCTTCAGGAACTGCCAGTCTGACATCTTGGGCCGTTCACTCACCTAGCACTTCCCTGACATGTTTGTCTCCGTTCCATGTCTGCCGTTAAATATCTTTTCACTTTTTGATGCGGCAATGACGGTGCTGTTGACAAACTTAAAGGAAGCAGAGTCCTGACCAATCACAAGCTTGCGATCTCTTTCGACGAATGGTTATAAAGCTGGGCATGTCTACGTCAGCCTCTGTGGGTCTGTCAGAAAGCCCTTGCACTGACGCATAATGGCGTTGCATGTCTCCGTACCAACGCAGATGGAGAAGCATAAATCAGGCTTCAGTAAACCGGGCCCAGAGGATCCTGTAAACGAGTTCCCAGTTCTTCATTCTAGAATTGCTCTCAGACTGTAAAGCTAACAAAGTGTGGCCTTAAGAAAGTTACCGCAAGTAAATTTTGCTAGCAGAACAAGGACGCATGTTCATTGTCATTATTTTTATGTGGTAACACCTTCTCTGTTCTATTGCCAGTTTGTCCGGATGCCCTCGTGCAAAGAAAGGTGGAGTCAAGTCAATCCCAACCAAGGATGACAAGGAAGACGCGGAGCTGCTACGGTGAGCAGCTGTGGCTTTTCCTATTAGCCAAGGAATTGTTGCACAACTCATCTACATTGCTCTCTGCTTCTTGTAAGCATCAAATTCACCAAACAAGCAGTATTTGCTGGAGCCAACATGCTTCTATAGGTCAACAGGAGCGGGGACAGGGTCAGAGTGATCTGCAGGTCTGAATGGATGAACAATAAAGTCACTTCTAAAATGATAGGTCATCTGTTTACTGCTTTAACATGTAAGCACATTTGAATACCGAAAGTCTTCAGCTGGCAGTAGAAGGAGGTTTTATTAAGTGGAGAATAACTGTGGATGAGTCATAGTGATGTTGTTTATTGTCCATGTATGAGTGCATGGTCATTATGCTAGCTCCATGTTTTGTTTGATGCTAGTCTCATAACAAACCATTTCCAGTGATGCTTGATAGGACTTGTCTCCAGGTGTCCCGTCCCTGGCTGTGACAGTCTAGGCCACATCAGTGGGAAGTATGCAACCCATCGCAGTGCCTATGGCTGTCCACTGGCAGCAAAGCGTCAGCGGGAGGGTCTTCTTAATGGCACTCCTTTCTCTTGGAAGGCCTTCAAATCCGAAGGCCCAACCTGCCCAACGCCGGGCTGCGATGGCTCTGGTCACGCTAACGGAAGCTTCTTGACACATCGCAGGTATGCAGTGTTGGTCCAACTGATCGTGAAGAGCCCAGTGATCAAGCAACACTTAAGGTTTCTGTGGTACCCAGGAAAGCTTAAGCTAGGCTCTTCATCTCAGCGTGTGACCAAGCAATTTTTCTGATCTTATTTATGAGCCATTGGTAATACTAACATGTTGTGAGGTAAGTGTAACAGATATTACAATTAAATAATATGAAATAGGTATTGAACTATTGTCTTGACAACTTTGGACCAGTATCAGAAAGTTCTATGTAAAATTATGGAGCCTTGAAAGGATCAGCAGAGAAGGAACCACACAATGACAGATAAGATATGATTTAAATAGAAACTGTATTGAAAAGTTGTAAAGTTTACAAACCCTGCCTGTCTAAGCCGGCTTCCTACAGTGCACAAACGCACATTAAAGGACTCAAAATAAAACCAAAACCCTCTTTGAGGAAATTCTCCAAAGAGTTTCAATTAAAGAGCTTCCACTCCTGTTGCTCAGTCCACTTCTCTTTGGAAAGAGAAATTAGAGTTTTGTGTGTGTGTGTGTGTGTGTGTGTGTGTGTGTGTGTGTTTCTGTCCAGTGGTTCTAACACTACCCGGGTAGATTTTTTTAAAGTGTCAGTCTTATCTGTGTCAAGGGATGTAGTGATAGTCCTGGGGCTCGCTGAAGATGGATCCCATGGCTGGCCACACCGTACTCTGGTCCGTCTACAGTCACTCTCTTGGAATTGGCTTGCCACTGAACCCACATGGTTCAGATCTCAAATGATCCGGTCCTGATCAAAAAACCAATCTATGCACACAGGGCAGAGTGCATGCATTACTATTTTATCTATGCTCCTTCCATCACTCATCTTTAGTTACACAATGTCTCAAGCATCATGAAATAACTTGAGTTGCATCACACAAGGTTTTAGCGCAACAGAAACTATACCTTATATTTACCCTTTTAAGAATAAATAAATTTGTAAGATTCACTCTCTCACATTTCTTTTTTTCCCATATATTTCAACTGAATTATTTCTCAGAAAAATATATCAACTTCTTTAAACACTAATACATTCAACAGAGTAATGACATCCCTCACATTTTATGAACTTTTTGCATCTTTATCAAATGAATTAACTTTTAAATCAACAACTAAAAGGGTGCCTTTAAGCACTACATGACGATATTACTGTTTCTCCAACGTTTTGGAAAGCTAGCAAACTCAAATGAATCACAATATTAGAACACACAGAAATACACAGAAATCGCTAAGCAGTAGCTTAATACTAGCGGTTAGCTGGGCACATTTTAATATATTCTTTAACACTTAAAATTAAACGTCTGCACATCAGTGATGTTACAGTACTTTAAACATAAATATCACAAGTCCGACTGGTTGTTTTTAAACAGGAAATATATTAACAGCAGTCAACTACATGTCTTTATGGTGCTAACATTCATGTAGCATCCCTTACCGGAGCTCGTGGTGAGATAGCAGCTTCCCACGGCCGTATTTCACAGAATTCAGATCCTAATAAATAGCCATCTGTTAATAGCTAGTTGGTGAAGATAAATTGCGAGTTTAACTTTTATTTTAACTTTTCTTACCAGGATCTTTCAGCTAATCTGGCGGTTGCCTCGTGAGTAACGGCTTTCACAACAGGAAATATGACTAACAAGAAGTCATCTCAAGGCATATTTGCCTCCTAGTGGCGGAGAGGGAAACTACACCTCCAACCTTATGCCGCAGCGCAAACCACAATTCTGATGTGGGTTACATAAGTGTCTAACCCACGACATACAGAATCAGTTTGCAGACTACGGTGAAAGTTTTAAACAATAATTTATTAATGGAGAAACCAAGGGAGCAGTATAAATGTAGCTGAGATCTTCAACAGGAGTCGGGTGCAGGAATCTGCAGGCAGATGGAGGTTAGATCCAGCTCGAAAAGGGCAACAGGGGATTTTGGTGATCTATTTAGAACTTACAGTCTGAGAGAGGAAATAGCTCGAGGGGGGAAGTTGGTCCGGTCTGGGTCGGTGAAGCTTTCTAGGAGCAGGGATCCAGAGGTGGAGGTGGAGGGCGCTGAGCATGAAGATGGTGCAGATCTAGATGAGTATCAGTGGGCTACTGGAGGTGGAATTGGCCAGGGAGGGACTGAGAGACGAGCGGGTGTAGAGGTTCTCCAGAATTCTGCCAGTCAGAGATGAGAGTGGAGGGTTTGTCTGGAAACAGCAGGAGATTAAAAAATGCAAAAATCCAAAAGCTCAACAAATGGCTGTTAGAAGGTACCTAGGAAGAGTAATCATCTAGCGAAGTGATGGTGTCTCTCAGCTGCTTAAACACTCCCTGGCTGGCTGATGAGCTGATAATCTGCAGCTTGGCCACCTCCAGACACGCCCACCTGCAGAAGGAGACTCAAAACCACAAAGCAAATGGCAGGAGGAAAAAACCCAGACCGTGACAAATACTGTACCTGGAGCAGCTAAATGCTTTTCCGCTAGAATCTGGTTTAAGGTAGAGATGAAGAGAATTACTGCTTCATTGTTTGGGTTAATGTGTTTAACAATAGTGACTAATTAGGTTTATAAAGTGCATTTCAAGGCACTCAAAATATCCATCCGTTGTTCCCACTCTGCTGGTGAGGGCGAACTAAACTGTAGCCACAGCTGCTCTGGGCCAGCCTAACAGAGGTTAGTTGTGAGGCTGCCATTTGTGCCTTTGGCCCCTCTTAAATGATAAATGATAAATCACTAATGGAGATAAGCTACAATGTAGCCACAGCTACCCTGGGGCGCACTGACGAAGGCGAGGTTGTCGAGCACAGGTGCCACCGGTCCCTCTGACCACCACCAGTGTCATGCCCAAGGACACTACAGCAGAATTCTCTGTCGGGAGCTGGGATCAAACCTGCAACCTTCCAATTACTGGACAATCTGCTCTCACCTCACGAGCTACTGCTGTCCCCTCCTACCACTACCAACACAAGTAAGGTGTCTTACCCAAGGATACAACAGCAGAATTCCCAGGAAGGAGCTTGGATCTCTCCAGCAACTCACTGGTTTCTGGACAACTTAACGCTGTCCATTATTGTGTAGAAGGAGCTGAGCTAAAGGTGAAGTTTTCTTCGACATTACACAGAAGAGTTTAGTGCCCGACTGGATGACTGAAGGGCTGCAGGTTTATGAAATCCTTGTGAATGAACACTAATAAACGCCACACTCAGTCTGTTGCAGTCGATATGTCCTTGGGTAAGGCACGTCACTCTTCTTTCCTGCTAGTGGTGGTCGGAGATCAGGAACCTCAAGGGGAAGTTGGAGAATGCTGCTTGGAGAGATGGACGTCTGCATTTCCCTCCCTGCAGCCATTGATAACCAGACTGCTATATTGTTGGCAGTGGTCTACAGACCATCTATTCTGTATCCTGTTTTTGATGTTCTGTTTATATTAAGACCTTCTTGTTTCTTCTCCTTTTTATTAGCTTTGTCTGGATGGACTACCTAGTTATTGTTTGTGATAAGCTTATCTTGCAGTCTGTCAGGTTGTCCGCGAGCATCAGGGAACAAGAAAAAAGCAAAATTCCCCGGAGACGAATTCATAACTGCAAAGATCAGAGCCAGTGATGGTGAGAAAAGAGCACCATTTCAGTGTGTGTATGTGCGTGTGTGTGTGTGTGTGTGTGTGTGTGTGTGTGTGTGTGTGTGTTGGAACGCTGTCAGTAATTTGGTTTTTCTTCTTTCTGTTTTACAGTTCTGGATAATGATGAGGACATCAAGCAGCTGAACAAGGAGATCAGCGAACTTAACGAGTCCAACTCAGAGATGGAGGCGGACATCGTTGACCTTCACACTCAGGTGAGCTCAGGTTTCTGGACGAAAACGATCTCCTAACACATGGATGTTCTGCTTCGTGATCACCTGACGTGTGATGTATGCGGATGAAGATCAGCATTAGAGCTGAAATGTTTTTTCTCACGGTGCGGGGGCTCGTCCGACGCCCACGCAGTCATTGGCGGTGAACGGTTGGATTTAAAATAACAACTTTAGTTGTCAATGGCAGTGGATGAGTTAAGATTAAGTTGAGAGGGTGGCCCTGCTCGTGTGTTTGAGCATGGACATTTTTTTTAAGGTAAAACAACTCAAGCATATCAAGGACTTGTTCTGCAGATTTGTTGCTCTGATCGCTGATGTGTTCCAGACACCTGCGTCCTGAGCACGGCCACAGTAACATTATCAAATCAGGTGTCGCCACCTCAAAAACAAATTTAACACGCGATTGTTCATGTCGGCTCATTTCCTTTAATGTTTTTTGTTATTTGTTTGTGCCTGATGCATTTCGCTGCTGTGGAGCGGGGCGCATCACCTGTTTTGTCCTCCGGTGACGCACATAACCGGTGCAGCCGGCGCGCGGCGCGCACTCCGCTGTTTTAGCGGTCGGTAGATCTTTTAGAACTGCAGTTCAAAGGTAACTCATAAGGTGAATATATATGAAGCCAGGTAGCCGTTTTTCTTTAGGACTGAGAGGAGATGCAGGAAGATAATAAACAGGCAGGACAGAAAAATAGTCAAATAAAAACAAGTTAGTTTTTGTACCTGCTGGTTGCAACAAACAGACACCATTGAAGGTAATCAGAGGTGAGGAACAGAAAATGAAATAATTATTTTAATGTTTAGAGCAGCAGGAACTCCGAGAGGTTGCAGGCGCATCAGTGAGTTTGCGGCAAGCCCCCACAATGCGGGACAGAAATTGAAGCCAATGCGTAAATGAAATAATAAATGGAGCGGAGCAGTATAGATGCAGAAACTACTGTTGTTAAAAGAGATGTTTAACTTTGAAAATGTGGGCGCAGTTTGAATTGTCAAAAACTCCAGCAAACCAACCGACCCTTATAACCCCGCGCCGCTTCAGGTGTATGACGTCATCAACGACTGGTCAAAGTCGACTCGATTTTCATTACTTGACTGTCGACTTTAAAAAAAATGAAGCCATGCAGCTCCTAGTGATTCGTGAGAGTAGGAAGATGGTGCTTACTGCTGAATGCATGTCTCATGCCTTTTCTTGTTGGGGGAAGTAGAAACACGGGTTTGGGTTTGAGGTGAAAAGTTTAACTCCAGATTCATTCAAACGAATTCCATCAGGCTGAAAAAAGTGCTTGCGATCCCAGAAGCAGTTGAACTGGTCAAAACAGGGGATGCTCTCCTTATCACAAGTGGATAACAGCCATTCTTTGAAAGCGTAGATTCGTGAGAAAAGTTCAGCTCTTCTTCCGATAGGTGGAAGGGGGCCGCTGATAATACATGATACACACATTTAGAAATGTATATACCTTACATACTATACATATTATTACTTAGATTAGCCATTTTTATATTTTGCTTGTTTTTACGTTGTATTTTTGCATAACTCTGTTGCTGTGAAGCTCGCACACAAGAATTTCACTCGCATGTACTGTACCAGTGTACCTGCACATGTGACATGACAATTAAAGTGATTTGATTTGATTATTTCCAGGGAGCTGAGTCATGTCAGCAGAGCGGAAAAATCATGCTTAAGGATTTCTGACTCCCTTCTCCTGATATCTTTAACACCAATGTGAATACTGAGGTTTTTCATGGATGCATCAGCGGATTTCACTGTAGTCTGTGTTCATAATGGATTAAGAAAGGACAGGAAAACTCAAATATATCATTATAATGAACATGTATAGATACTTTATCATACATAGCTACCAGCCTGTAACTCTCCCCCCAAAATGTACCAGACTGATGCATTTAAATATAAAATGTCCAGTCATTTTTTTCTGGGGGGGCCATGCCCCCGACCCCCCTAGAGTACTTTAATACTTATCATCTTTTTTACCTCAGAGAAATCTCAACACCCACACTTTTAAACACTGTGCGTGTGAACGGGTTATTCCACATTTTTCAGAAACAAGAATATTGACCTTAAAACCAATCTAAACCCGACTAGCGGCTGCGTGTAAACAATGTGAATTTCGGTCGTAGGCGGGACTAAAGGACAGTTTTCGTGTGATAATTTTCCACCTAAACTTGTCTTTTTAAGGTGTTCCTTTTTGAAGTTTTCCCCTCCAACTCCAACCTTGTCATACTGGAGCACTGTCGCTTGTGTTTCTGTTGTCTAGATTTCCTCAATGGAGAAAAACCTGAAGAACATGGAGGAGGAGAATAAACAGATAGAGAAGAGGAATGAAACCTTGTTTCTGGAGCTTTCTGGTTTAAGCCAGGCTTTAATTCGCAGCTTGGCCAACATTCATCTGCCTGCCATGGTGAGTAAACCAAACACACACCTGTGCAACGCCCAGATGCACATTTGTATGTCTGTGTCCTTTATGCTGTTTTTCTTGGAAACTAAATCTTCTATTTTTAATTATTATTTAATTGCTGAAGGTTACAGTAATCGCCTACTGCCTTTGTGTATTAACCTGGATTATTATTTTCTCATTTCTATGTATGGGATCAATGAAGTCTATTCTATTCTATTCTATTCTATTCCATTCTACAGCACCTCTGGTTTACGTTAAAATAGAGTGGGTTGTTAGTGTTCCACAGGGAGGAAAAATCCAAGCAGCATGTTCTAAGAGTGTTGTTGTCCTAGCCTGAACACAGAGTGAGCGCTAAAGGTTCAGTCGCTGCTATTAATAAAGCACCAAATCACGACAAGAGTCGTCTCAAGGACCTTCACATAGTAAACATTCCAGTACAGGTTAGTTCATTAAGCCAGTCAGTAAAATGTTTCCTATATAAGGAACCCAGCAGGGTGGATAGAGTCACTGACTCGTGTCAGAACCAAACAGGGTGAAGCTGATTTTAGCTACTATGCTGCAAACAGATGGGATCAGCTTCCTCATGACCACAAATGTTCCCCAACTCTAGTAGCATTTAGATCAAAATTGAAAACCTTCATGTTTTCATCACCCTTTGAATGAATGTTCTTATGCCTCACCCTCTGCACAGTGTTTGCTCACACTTTAACTCTAAATTTGTTTCTCTTTCATTTTTAAAAAGTATTTTTTGTCATGTTGCTTTTAATGTTCTTGTTATTCTTACTGATGGACGCACATTGACTTGCTGCTGCGTATGAAACGTGCTGTTGAGCTGACTCGCCTTTCTGAGGGTTTCAGAGCATTGTCGTGTAACGACTGGCGGCTTGTTTGTGTTCAACAGGAGCCTGTGTCCGAACAGAGCTTTGACAGTTATGTGGACACGCTGACCCACATGTTCACCAACAAAGACTGCTACCAGAACCCAGAAAACCGGGCTCTGCTGGAGTCCATCAACAAGGCGGTGAAGGGCATTGAGGTATGAAGGGTGGAAGAAGATGACTTTGGTTCTTAGATATTGTGTGGTTATTTCCTCTGTTTGGAGTTTTGTCCTCTGTTATTTGCATTAGATTTGGGTTTGGTGTGTAAGTCTGTGTGACAGCAGTAGTGTGAACAGATGTGTGAATGTGTGAAAACTCACTGGAGTCAGATTTGTGAGGGGGTGTTGCTGTGTAGCCATCCACAGAGAGCAGGAAGTAGCCAGAGCGGACTCTCCCAGGAAACATATCTCACTTTTATGGAATAATGTTGATAGTATTCTTCATGAGCATAGTGGTGTTCCCCTCCCTAAACTGGTTTATAGGCGTGTAATTACTTATGTCTTCTTCAAATGTTGGTCTAATAACTAACTCATGTCTGCTGCAATATTTTATGTTAACAATTTCTTATTTATTATATTTTTAAATTTTTTCTATACCCTGTCGAAAAAGATTTTAAACAGTAATCAATGGAAGGGGAGCACTTTCACGGCGCCGCTGAACAAAGAGTAAATATTTTAAATATCAGCTATGAATTGTTTTATATGGTTTATTTATTTAAAGTACTGGGATTTTTTTTATGTGCAAATATTTTGTAACTAACGGTTTTAAAATCATTTTGTAAAGAGTTTCTCTGCTTTTGTTTATTTGACTTTGTTTTTTATTTCCCCGAAAGATTTTGACTACATTGCAAAAAAAAAAAAAAAAAAAAAAGTAAGGACACTGAGCTGCACACCTTTGGTATTTATTTAATGATGAGGAACAACGCGATGGGTGAATATTTATTTTTTATTGTCTATGTGATAGCTGTAAATGAATTCGTCTCTGAGGTGCTTTTGAAATAAAAGTGAAACCATGATGAGTGTGTGAGTGTGTGTTGATGGTTATTCTTCACCCATAAAAGCTAAATACCTGAATGTAAAGGACAGAAAAAAGGAAAAGCAACGCTGCGTGTGTTCTGTCATCATTCCACACCAAATGAATTTGTGTGGCACATTTATGAAACGGCATGCCAGCTGACCAAAGTGCTGCACAGAGAACATAAAAACAACAAAACCGAGGTTGACCCTGATGCACATACAGAACAGCTGCACTCACACGGACCAAAGCAGGAAATAAAACCCATCTTTACAGACGAATCATAAAAGAACGCTCACCGACCAGAAGCTAGATGAAAGAACCCAAGTTTGATGAAATGACTTCAAGCTGAGCTGACCTTCATACTCATCCTATTTGTCACAGTTCAACAGGCAACTGTCAGTCGGTATCTGAAAAAGAGTTTGATTTCATTTTTCTACCGTGTTCGGTCAGAATGATGCCGGTCTGAGGCAACACGGCATTCTGCTGTTGGTTCGAACCTGTCTGTAGAGGTTCACCGACACACACCAGGTGTGCTCTGGTTGGTTCACATCGCTGCTCAGTTACAGCCAGCCGCTGACAATAACAAGGCAACGATGTTTATAAAGGATGTTTCCAATAGGGATGCTCGATACTGGCGTTTTTAGTCTAATGAGCTTTGAAAGAAAAGCGTCTGGACTTCTTTGAGTTGCTTGAAGACGTTTCACCTCTCATCCGAGAGGCTTCTTCAGTTCTAAGGTCAAATGGTGGAGAGTCCCAGATTTAAACCCAGTGGGACTTTCCCCCGAAGAGGGAACAAAAGACCCCCTGATGATCTTCTACATAAACACATGAGCCAAGGTGTGAGGGTGGGTGTGGGCCCTATTCAGCCAGAGTTTCGGGTGAGCTCATTGTGAAGCCTGGGTGACTGAGAACCTTCACAGACATTGGTGTTTTTACAGAGACCCGATATTGTCTAACTCAATGTCCAATACTGATATATGCAGGGTCCCCCAATAAAATAACAGAAAAATTAAACATTTAGGTTGCTAACCTCACACACAGTGCTCACCCCCTTATACAAATTCAGTCGCCCACTTAACAAAAGAACAATCTCCAGAATTTAACATTGTGAAGTTACTTAAATAATTAGATCACAAAATCTTCTGTTTTAATAAATTTGGTTGAAGCAAAAATGAACACACCCCACAACAAAAAGCACTACATCTAGTATTCTGTGTGACACCGTGATTTTCAAGGACAGCACCAAGTCTTCTAGGCATGGAATGAACAAGATGGCGACATGCTGCAACATCCATCTTTCCCCTTTCTTCAAGAAGAACCTTTTTTAGAGCCTGGAGGCTGGATGGAGAGTGAAGCTCAACTTGCTGCTTCAGAATTCCCCACAGGTGTTGGACTGGGTTCAGATCAGAGATCAGAGACAAACTCGGTCATTCAGTCACCTGTTCTTCTTCAGAAATGCAACAGCAGCTTTAGACGTGTGTTTTGGATCATTGTCGTGTGGGAAAAGTGCACGACGGCCACGTGTATCGCGTGATGGCAGCATCTTCTCCTTCAGTATAGAGCAGTTCATTGTTGAGTTCATTTCATCAATGAAATGCAGCTCCCCAACACCTGCAGCACTCATGCAGCCCCACATAAGGACACTACCACCACCATGTTTCACTGTAGGCACCATGCATTTCTCTGTGAAATCCTCACCTTTACGACACCATACCGTTTTGAAACCATTAGTTCCAAAAACTGTGATCTGTCTCATCACTCCAGAGTATAGAGTCCGAGTAGTCTTCATCTCTTTCAGCATGGGCCCTAGCGAATCCTTGGTGTGTTGTTTAGTGCGTGGGCTTTAGGAGAGGCGCCCTTCATGGACGATACCCTTGCATGCCATTCGTCTACAGTGTGCACCGTACGGTCACTCCAGTTTGGCTCTCTACTGGTTTAGCCGCTGCAGTGACCTTGCACGGTGATTTTATTCAACCCTTCTCATCAGACGACGCTCCTGTCGAGATGATTTGATTAAGTTTATGAATAGCACAAGTGATTTAAATGGCCTGTCTTTGTATAGCGCCTTCTTAGGGTTCTGTAAGCCCCCAAGGTGCTGCGCAACACAATCAGTCATTTACACATTCACACGCTGGTGATGATGAGCTACATTGTAGCCACAGCTGCCGTGGGACACACCGTAAGAGGCAAGGCTCAAGAGAACAGGCACCACTGGTCCCTCAGACCACCACCAACAGGTAAGGTGGGTAAGGTGTCTTGCCCAAGGACAAAACAGCAGCATTCTCTGGTGAGAGTCAGGATCGAACCTGCAACCTTACGATTATTGGACAACCCGCTGTTTCTCCTGAGGTAGAGATGTCCTAAAGATTAAAAACTAAACGTCAGGTCTGTTGTATTATAATATGTTGTGAGAGGAGGCAAACGCACACACACACAAGCACGTGAACACAAATACGAGCACACACGCAAGCACATGCACACGCGCAAGGACATGCACATGGACACACAAGCACACACACACACACACACACGAGGACATGAACATGGACACACCAGCACACACACACACACACACACACACACACACACACACACACACGCACGAGGACATGAACATGGACACACCAGCGCACACACACACGCGCGAGGACATGCACATGGACACACCATCACACACACACACACACACACACACACACACACACACACACACACACACACACACACGAGGACATGAACATGGACACACCATCACACACACACACACACGAGGACATGAACATGGACACACCAGCACACACACACACACGAGGACATGAACATGGACACACCAGCACACACACACACACGAGGACATGAACATGGACACACCAGCACACACACACACACACACACACACGCGCGCGAGGACATGCACACAGACACACCAGCACACACACACACACACATAAGGACACACACAAAGTGAGGAAAATTAATTTAATTCCAAAAAAATATAAAAACTTCCTTTGTGTCTCTGAAGAATGGCTTGTATTTACATCTACAGGCCCCTCCCTCCGAGGCGCTTTACAACACACCAGTCATTCACACACTGACGGTGATGATCTCAGCTTCTCTCTGACAGGAGCAAGGCTGCTGAACAAGGGCGCCCCCGGTCCCTCTGACCACCAGCAGGCTTTGGGCTCACAGAAAAGTCCATCTAGAGCCGAGTTTCCTGGTGTGGATCAGTTTGTTTAGCTGACCGAGGTGCTCAGGTGGAGCACCTCGGTCAGGAATGTCAGTCCATCTGCAAACATTTGGAGGAAGACCTGCTGTTAAAAATGGCAGCATACAAGCCACCAGACCGTTTGGCTGAAGGTTCAGGTGTTGGACTGCTGAGGACTGGAGGAAAGTCATCGTATCTGATGGATCCTCTTGGGGTTCAGAAAGCAACCTCACTCTGAACACAGTCCAGACTAGTCAAGATGTCATTTCTCCGGTGTCTGTGGCAAGCCGTTTACATTTCTTCTAATGTTCTTTCTCTGCGTGTAAAGTGGCGTTGTTGATGACCTGTGATCATTAGATATTGATGGAACTTCGGCTGACTGCTGGCCTGGTTGGAACAATGACGTTCCCACTTCCCTCATTGGTCGGGTAGGAGGACGAAGGTGTTGCAGGCGTTGGGGAAGGCGTGGTAGGCTGCTTGTGAGGCTGTGGCCAGACCGCCCAGACCCTGGAAGGAGTTGGCTGTGCTGTCTGGACCTGGACATTGCCTTGTGGCTCTGTGGTGTCTGCAGGATCCTGAAACATCCAGTCCAGTACCACTGGTGAGATTTGAAAGGGAGACTGTCCTGTGGACTACTTTCTCGGTGGTGAAGTGTCACTGGAGGAGAATGAACCTGGGGAATCTGTGCCTGGTGAGTTGTGCTGGAGCAGCAGCCTCGCCACATATCTGGTTTGGTCTGGCAAACGCCAGGTCTGTAATGAACAACACTTTTATCTTGAATGATGTTCACTGAACATGGACTGAGTTCAATGAGCATCTGTGACAGCTGAATCCCCGTGGGTGACTCAAGTGCACTTTTGGAACTAGTACCTGTGGACTGTAACTGTTTTAATGAACTGAGGTCATCAGGTTGAAGAGGTGGCCTAGTCGTTGTTTAAATTTTGTTTTAACAGGAAGCACTCCATCCGTGTCACCTGCTACGTTATTCAGACTCTGACCACCTCCTCCCCTACTCAATGCAGCGATATATAACCCACTGATGTACAATCCTGACTTTTTGACGGACATTTTAGACTTTATGGTTGACCATACGTTGAAATACGATTATGTTTCATTTCTTCTTTACTTTATGTTACACGTGTGCTGATAAGCCACCAGCCAAAGGTTTTTGAAATCCGCTAAACAATATGTCACGACGAGCAGGAGTGTACTCTTGTAGGAAAAGTTTCAAAGTTGTTCAGTTTTACTTGTGTGGTTAATTTTCATGTTGACTTGTAGTGACATGACTCATTGATGACAAAGTTTAAATGAAAAAAGGTGTCAGGTTTATTACAATCCGGTCCATGTTAAAATACAAGCACCGGTGGAGAACCATGCAGCCCAAAGGTGGTTCTGTCTTTCTGGCAGCTGACCACTGCTTATACCTCTACAAAACAGCCTCCCTAAAACTCCTAAGTTGGTATGGCACATTCCTAAGTTTGCTCATAATAGCAAAATGCTACTGAGTCTGCACCAGTCGCCTTATAATTTACACCTTCTTGACAACAGTTTCAGCTGTCTCCACAGCCACTAAGGTAGAATTCTTTCTTTGGGGCTCCGAATGAATTAGGAGGACACATTCTTTTTAAATTGAACACTCCCATCAAAATGGTGGTGCGGTCCTGTTTTCTAACATGTGCCGATAAAGCTGGGCTACTCTGATGCTCATTAATTATACAGAATTTTAGGCTTTTAATACACTTAAACCGAAGAGTGAGAAAAAAATTCACCCCCCTCAGAGTTGTCATGAGTGTAAACTAGATCATTTAAACCAAAAACATGTTCTGGTACCAGGCTGTAAACATGTTTATTTCTGCTGTGAAATTGGCATTTTTAACATGGGAGTCAATGAGGATTTGCTCGCTTCTGACACCAGCCCCTAGTGGATGAGGGTGGAACTGCAATTTTTGGTACTTCCGGGTTGAGACCAATTTTAGAGCCACATTGTGGGGGCTTGCTTTAAACATGTGCTCTGGCTGAGCAATTTGTGTGCTCTTGTGACCAGGTTCACACTCCTGTTATGATCACCCATTCAAACACGTTCACAATCACAAGTTATGCACATATTGCATAGCTTTTATTTCTTTTTACAGACTCCAGACAGCAGTTCAAGCAGTGGTGGCAACCTCAAAGATGTCTCGCATGGCTGTGGACTCTGTCTTTCTGTTGGAGACAACCTCTGACAGAGAATTGTACTGGGCTCATGTGTCTGTAAAAGCCACTGAAAACCGTAACGACCAAGAAAAAACAAATGTGTCATCACAGAATAGTCCACGGATCGCTCCCATAAACATGACTCCACTAACACAGGTGTCGTGGTGTTTGGGGGCCTTAATTGAACAAATTAATATCAATATAAGTCAATAGCTGAAACATTCGCGCATTTTTGACATTTTGACCGACAGTTTAAAAAAGGTCATGATCGTTTCTTCCTGTCATTTTCATTTCTGAAATAATAATAAATAACATTTACTATTTAGTTTTCAGTCATTTGTCATTAATATTTAGTCTTAAAAAAGCTGACCGGCGTGTTCATCAACATATTAATGTTACAATTTAAACAATTTCACCTGCTGCATGCTGGTTCTGGTGCTGGCCGGGCCGTGACCCACAGACGCTCCAAGCTGCTCTCACAGCTTCTCAGCGCGCTGATAGTGAGCTGCTCTGATCACGATGTCCAAGTCTGAGATAGCCTAATGCTCAGATGTTCTGATGGGAATCTTTTCTTGATTGATTTTGTTACCTCCGCGATGTTCTCTGTGCGTTAAAATGTCTGCAGACCTGCATGCGTCAGAGTGATTGCAGTCTGTCAGAATGAACAACAGCCTTGAGATTTCTCCGTCTAATTATACGAAAAATATTCCTAGTGCACCCAATTTGAATGTTATCGTCCCATTGAATGGTCATTATCATCCTCTGTCATCCCATTCAATGTGTGTGATGACAACTTTCTGGCCTCCTAGGAAGTCAGAAGGGACAGCCTTAATGGTGTGATCTGGCTGAACCTGAGCTGACTGTGACTGCTGCAAAAGGTGTTCTGCTATTCAATACCGCTGTCAGTGTTGACTCAAGGCATTTAACGGCCACATCATTATGAATAAGGACAGTGGTTTTCAATGTTGCAACTGTGTTTGCATTTGAAATAGTAAATTAAAAATGTACTATTTACTACTATAAATTACCTTTTCTTTTCTGTGAGGCGAACCTTACTGAATTGACTGAATTTTCAATTAAGTTCATTTAATAAATGTAATGCTTTAATTCTAGTCAGACAAAAAGTCATTATTGTAAAAAAAAAGAGGAGAAAACAGATCTGTAGGACTGTCTTCCATGTGAAGTTTTCAGAAACATTTGGAATGTGACCTACGTTCATCTAATGCATATGATTGTGGAATAACAGGCTCCTTGCATACTAGTGTAACAAGCCTAAAACACGTGTTGGGACTATTATGGAAGTTGCTTTGGTAAAAAGAACCTGTAAAATACACAATTTATTATAAAACACACATTTGCATCCATTCATGGAACACATTTCATATCATCTTTAGACTGTAGTGCTGCCCAAATATAGCTGTCTCACACAGGGGCTCTCAGATACAAGATAAGAAGGTCTTCAACATGTGGAACCACACCAATAAACCAAACACGGCGAGGCGAGCTCTCACGCAGGGAAATGTTCAAAAGTTGGCAGCTCAGTGAAAAGCAACCAGTGGGCCGGCTCCTTCAAAGGAAATGCTTTGATGTTCTGGTCCATTTTACAACTATGTTCTATTCCCTCGTGCTCCTTCCTGTTCAGAATGGATTTAGTCCCGTCGTGTTTTGTTCTAATCTGAGGGGAACAAAGAGAACGTGCACACTGAGATAATCTGACGAGGTAGCAAAAATCGCCACAACACCCACAGAGCGGCGGGTTGTCTGTGCGCGCTCCCGAGACCGAGCAGGCAAATCTCAGCAGGCACGCATTTCTAGCAACCACCGGAAACCTCTCCTTGAAAATGGAGTTACACCGGAAATGAATAGACGAGTGAGCCGGAAGTTCTTTCATTTTAGCTGAGGCTCGAACACTGCTGCTTTTACTCTAAATAAGTGGTTTAAATGTTTAAGGTCCGCGGAACCAGAGGAGGTCTGCGACCGCTACCTGCTGCGTGTGTCCTTGGTTCGGGAGGGAGCTATGTGGACGTGAAGAAACTCTAAAGCTATGTTTTTAGCATTTATTGTGTACTTGAGCATAGAGGTTAAACGCAGCTAAATCCCTTTGTTTTCCTGCAAAAAGGTAAAACAATTTAGGTGATGAGAAGGTAGCTGAAGGATATCTATTGTGTCTGACGCCGATCAGGAAAACCCAGCCCGCCGAAGGTAAGATCAGCTCGTGTTTGGTTCCGTCTTCTGTCAGGTGAGGTTCATTTTAACGTGAAGAAGATCACATCCTCACGTGTGTGTGTGTGCATTCACGCGGTTCAGCTAACGCTATTATAATATGAATAAATACGTAATCCTTTATTTGAGTTAGGCCAGGATATAATCTGATCCCATTGGAAAACTAACTAAAGCTAAAAATGGGGCTGGCTTTAATAAAATGGGGACCTGCTTTATTATTTAAATCTGGACAGATTATATCAGCCGCTATGTTTCTGACCCAGACACACGGTCATCTAACCAGTTCATACCTGTCCCCACAAGAGTCGAACATGTGTCTGTGAACGATGCAGACAACACCTGGAGACCCCCCAGTGGATGCTTGCGCTGATTCTGATCTCGTCTCTCCTGCAGCTCTTCAGTAGTAGCTGTCTCTGGGCCCACATGATGACGTCTCAACAACCACAGCTCCAGAATGCTGAAATCCCATCCCGGCTAGCCCAGAACCCCTCCGCTCAGCAGTTCCAGCCCCATTTCCATCCTGTTGGGATGGAGTCCAGTCAGAGCGGAGCAAACCCGGGCCCGTTTGGATATCGAGCTTTAATCACCAGGCCTGGCTGCCCTAGTGTGTCAGCTATCAGTGGAGAGGTGGCCAGTAGGAAAACGTCTGACCAGTCTAACAACTCCAGCATATCCAGAAGAGAATGGCACTTTGATCCCTGGCCTGAGGAAGAAATTGAGAACTCCCACGGTCTATACTCACTGCATCGCATGTTTGACATAGTTGGCGCTCAGCTGACACACAGGGATGTCCGGGTACTGTCCTTCCTGTTTGTGGATGTGATTGATGAGTATGAGCGCGGTGGCATCAGGAGTGGTAGAGACTTCCTGCTTGCCCTGGAACGGCAGGGTCGCTGTGATGAAACCAATTTTCGGCATGTTCTCCAGCTTTTGAGGATAATCACCCGCCATGACCTGTTGCCTTATGTCACGCTGAAGAAACGGCAGACTGGTGAGTACACAGGGTCACCAGCAGAGTTTAGGTACAGGTGTATACTAGATCAGGTGGGCAACTTCTGTCCTCGAGAGCTTGCTATCCAGCATGTTTTGTTTTTTTCCCCTGCCACAGCACACCTGATTTTAATCAGCAGCTGATTAACAGGCTTCTGCAGAGCTGCTGAGCAGGTGAATCCAGAGTGCTAGAACAGGGAAACAACTAAAACATGCTTCAACAGCTGGCCACATGTCTCTGCAGAGCTGTTTTCAAAGTAAGGCCTGGGAAAATGAACTTTGCATCAAGCATTGTCTGCAGTTATTCCCACAGCTTTGGAGAAACTCGTAAAATATGTTCATATGAACAGCTCTACCAATGAGGGTAACTTTGGTGAGCATGCATTATTCAACATGGGCAATTTTATCCAAAAACCACTATTTCCACATGCTGTTGTGGCTAAATGAGTGAGAAATCTATCAGTGTTTGGGCTCTGTAGAGTAGAAAGTAACAAGATAGACATAAAACACTTCAGTGTTTCTCTGATGCCTCACAACCTCAGCGCTGTTTGGGTGGCAACACCTCATCATGTGTACTATCTAATGTTCCTGAGGAGGAACCCTCCAGTGGGGTTCAGGCCAGGCTGAAGGACCGTTCAGTTTATTTATGTTGCACAACAAGAGTCGTCTCAAGGAACTTCACAAAGTAAACATTTCAATTGAACCTTCTTATCAGTGCATAGAGCTCAGATCATTATTCCAGTTAGTTAAGGGTCAACAACTCTATTCATATTTTAATGTGTTTACTGTGGCCTCTAGTAGGAAGGAAATCCCTGTAAATCATAATCTGGGAGAAAATGCTCTGGTGCTCCAGTTTCTGCACAGACAATTCAGCCTGAGGAGAAAGTAGTGCAGGATTTGGTGTCTGAATCTCTGGTATTTGGACATCTCTCCTCTGATTGGCTAACAGCAACACGACTCTACCACTAATTCTGTTTGCTCTCCACCAATAACACAAGCTTGGGAGGAGTTCTGCTGTGTGGTGGAGTTTCTAATGCTAACACTTAGCTTCTACTAGCCGAGAGGTTCTCTGCTGTTTCCTGGACGCTAAAAGCCTTCTCCTCCGTCGTGAGTCGAGATGGGCGAGTCCATGAATGTTAGTGACGGTGTGACGTCGATCTGTTAGGATTTTCTAATCCTAGAGTTTTGCCGTCTATTTTCTATCAAAAGCTCGTGCAGGAGATAGGTGTAGGAGACTGTTTTCATGTTCAGCATGCATGAAAAACTAATCAGAAATAATCACTAAAAATGTTTTCAGTGAAGTTGACCTTTAAAAATTTCATACCTAAGAAAACCCAGCAGATTGCATCAAGTCACTGACTTGTTGTGTTAGTGTTTTTACAGCAATCCTCATACTAAGCAAGCATGTAGCGACAGTGGAGAGGACAACTCCCCTTTAACAGGAGAAACCTTCAACAGAACCTGGATCAGTATGAGCAGCCACAACTCTCTGGGGTTTGAGAAGACAGAACATCTGACTGACGACTCCACCACAAGATGGTGGAGCTTCCAGGAGGATTTTTGTTTTAAGGCAGGAACCCCCAGAGAATAATCCAGTAAAGTCCAGAATAATCCAGAACAGGAGGGAAACAGATGCCAGGAGATGGTAGTAATGTCATCTCTGGCAACAAGGACTTTCTGGTGGAACTCAGCACATCGTCGAAAACACACAGACAGCAGTGTTTCCCCTAGAAAATCTGCAGTGGCTATAAAAATAAAAGAAAAATTGAATTTGGATTAATCTGAACAGTTAGCAGTCTTAACCGCTCTTTGCTGTCATGAAACAAGTCGTCACCTCAGATCTTCAGAAACCCACAGCATGAACAGCCAGCCAAGTCTGTATATTATGATTAGACATGAAATTACACTGAAGAAAAATACAAACGCAACATTTTTTTTGCTCCCATTTCTCATGAGCTGAACTCAATCATCTGAAAATTTGTCTACATGTGTGTTAGTGAGTACTTTTTCTTTACCAAGATAATCCATCCCACCTCACAGGTGTGGTATATCAAGGGGCTGAGCATGAATAATGTACAGGTGTGCCTTGGACTGCCCACAATAAAAGGCCAGCTTGACATGTACACAGTTTTAGGGCTGCAGCTGTCGAATATTTTTGTAATCGAGTACCCTATCGAATCTTTTATCGATTAATAGAGTACTCTAATAAATTACCCTTTTATGTTTGTAAACCATTATATCAAATAGCATGTTATAAAATATGAAAGACCTCTTAAAATGAGCAAGCAGTTGCCAGTTATTCTTCAAGTTTTATTCAAAATTAGTTTTCAAAACTTCAGCACTTCAACTTTACTTCACTGTAAACAAATGCGAGCGGCTGCGGCCCAGATGGCACCAGAACCGCTCACGGCGCTTGTGCAAACATGGCTCGCCAGCTGTTTCCCTATTAACACACGTCCGTTTTAATTTCTACACTTTTTCTCACACTAACAAGGATTGTCGAGAAAGCACGTTTGCCATGGTTATGTCAAATTATACTGATCACAAAACATTTATTTACTTTCTTTTGTTTTCCTCTCATAAATCCTCCTGCAACGATCCAATAACAACACAGTAAAAAGTCTGATGTGTTTTAAAAACTGCTATTTTTAGCACATTTTAAGACCGAGGTGTTGCTACCAGATGTACGGTGTGAGCTGAAACTGAGTGCTACAAACGAAAAAGTCGCACAGTGTCCGCAGAATATATAGAAATACAGGCTAAAATGCATTATCTTGTAGAGGCTCCGAGTCCGCTTGCAGAAGTGACATTTACATGTGGATGTTTCCTGGTCAGGTGCTGCAGCATGGAGGATGAGGTGTTGTGGTAGGCTAAATCCATTTTACAGTATTTACACTGGACTACCTTTTCCGCCTTACGACGTGAAAAATGGTCCCACAACTTTGACATTTTCTGTCTTTTTCGCACTCCACCGGGGTCCACGTTGTCCGCCATGGCTTCAGAGAAAGTTAAGTTACATTCGCTTCTCGCGTGGGCATTCAGAGCAGTGTGTATGTGCGCCACTTATTTCGGTCCGGGTGAAACATGACCCCGGGCGATTGCAAAGCCATGAATTAATTAAACATGAATTAAACAAAGCCTCGAGGCAGAGAATTTGACTGGCAGGAACTGGAACACGCTGTCGTATACGCCGATCCAGAGCAACCCAAATAAGCTCAATGGGTCACATGTCTGGTGAGTATGCTAGTCATGCAAGAACTGGGATGTTTTCAGCTTCCAGGAATTGTGTACAGATCTTGCGATATGAGTCCGTGCGTTATCATGCTGCAACATGAGGTGATAGTCGTGGATGAATGGCACAACAATGGGCCTCAGGGTCTCGTCATGGTACCTCTGTGCATTCAAAATGTCCTCAATAAAATACACCTTTGTTTGTTGTCCATAACATATGCCTGCCCATACCAGTACCCTGCCGCCACCATTAGCCACTTGTTCCACAGCGTTGACATCAGCAAACCGCCCACCCACACAACACCACACACTCAGTCTGCCATCTGCTCTAAACACTTAAAACCAGGACTGTGAACAGAATGCCTCTCCAATGTGCCAAACGCCATCGTGTTTGCCCACTCCAGTCGGTGATGACGACGAACTGCAGTCAGGTCCAGACCCCGATGAGGAACAATATTGAGCTTCATGGGTGTTTGGTGCACGTAGAAAAAGTTTCAGATGTTTGAGTTCAGCTCATGAAAAATGGGAGCAAAAACAAAAGTGTCGTGTTTATATTTGGTTCATTGTACATGCATGCACACCAACATAGTCTCGATCATAGTAAATGTGGGCCTTATGTGAGTTAAGCCTGGCGGATTCGGCCGTCAGAGCGGGGGTGGGGGTGGGGTGGTTGCACATGTTCTGCTGCTCTTTCTCCCCAGTATCAGCTGATGGAGGGCTCTAGTTTTGTTGCGCCTTTCGTGTCAGTGGTCGGGGAGGGGGGCGGGGCATGACGCTTAGCCTGGCGGGTGGCCAAGCAAAGCCTGGTGGGCCGCCAGGCTTATAAAGCGCTGAGGGAAACCCTGATTTTGTGTCTTCAGAGGCGTCTTGGTGTCTTGTGATATGGATAATGCAGAAGTTGAGATATTCATAAATGACTCGTGGTGTCAGGGAGGCACGACCTGTACGTTAAAGAAAGTTAACCCACGGTCATTTGATGAAACACATGGTCTTGGCCATGCTACATTGCATGAGGTCAAAAATCTGAAATCCCTGCAACATGAGGGACAACCGGACAGCTTCATCATGTCAGATTGATGTCAGCACACCTGCTGCATTAATCACAACTAGCAGCACATGCACAACTTTAAACCAGATTACTGGGATTATGTGTAAACTCTGGGATTATTCCTAGTGAATGTGATGATCTTTCATTCTTTTGTCATTTTGATATGTTTTCAGTCTGTCCCGACCCTGTTGACCAGTTCCTTGAGGACACTTCAGTGAGTTACATTTCACCACGGGGGGCAGAGCAGTCCAAGGACCCTGTCACTCATAGAAGAACAGGTGTGTGTGTGTGTGTGTGTGTGTGTGTGTTTGTGTGTGTGTGTGTGTGTGTGTGTGCGCGCATGCATGTTCTTGTGCATCATAGCAGAAATGGTCTGTGAGTGTGTTTTCTCTTCATACCCCATCGGTGTGGAACAATCTACTTGAAGAGAGAGGTTAGATGCCAAGCTTTTTACCCAAACATGTGTCCTGATGTCCATTCTTAGATTTACTGTAGCTCATTTATGTTTTATTTGTTTATAAAATGCACTTTGTTTTGTTCTGTACTGTATTTATCTTTCTGCTTTTCAGTGCTTTGTTTGAAACTACTTTATAAATGAAGTTATTATTATTAGTAGGTGTAGACGATATATATTTTGGCTGATATATTGGGCCGATATTTGTCCTTAGTAAAGCTGATTTAAAGTCGGGCACGTCCTCGGGAAGCCCAGTGCTGTTGCAGAATTCAATTTAAATGTATTTTTAGGTTCACGAATAACATCTGCATAGTAAATACTCTAAATAAACTTTATTTAGGTGTCTGACTTTAACACTGAGCAGTGCACCAAGTTAGGATTTAACAGTTCGTTATGGTGCACGTGATTTGTCCTTGGAAAAATCAAACAAAACGCCCCACAAAGTCGGACCTCCAAGTCGGCTCTCCATATCAACAGCAGTAACTTTTGGGTGAAATGTGTTTATCTTACAAGACACGCTTATAAGAATGTGTTTTCAGTCAATGTTGCATGTAGTTCTTGCAACTCTTAAGTTGAACATAGTAAGAGTGTTGCTTGCATGTTAAACATACAGCTTAAAGTTATGTTATTAAGAAGAATCTACAAACAGTGGCTACTTGGGAAGTGGGCGTTGCCATATTGTAATCCTGACTTCTCAGACTACTCTTACTCCACCTGCACCCCTGCAGAGCCCTGTGACCTCCACCAGCTTCTCCAGAGAAGCTCCAGTCAGGTCTTTCAGCACCAGCAGTCCCTCCTGCTTAATAAAAAAACACAACCAGGGAGGATCAGGCCCAGATCTGCAGCCTCACAGCACAAAAGAGATTCTTCAGGAAGCTGGATGGTCAGCGTGTAGATGAGGGCGTTAATCGTGAGCTCTGCTCAGTCCAGAAAGAGCTGCTGACGGGTCGTGTAGCACACCGAGCCAGCTTGGTTACTCACTGTGTGGTGTTCCACATGTCTGGATGTCAGATGTGCACTCCTTATCGCTCTGAGAATCAAACGGTATAAAACTGAATAAATACTGTTTTTGTGTGAGAATATATAGATTTAAACAGAATAAAACGTTACCTTTTACCACGTACACAGGAAAGTCTGGCACCCCTCTCTGCCTGGCAGTTGAACAACTCTACACCAAGCTTTACTAAATTTCCCTCCAAGAGGCTCTCACAGCTGGTCCTCACCCGGGAAACCACCGGAAGACAACTGAAACTTGGAGAAAGACGTAACTGAAGTTGAGTTTAAAAAACATTAAAGAACACAAACCACCCCGTTCACCTTGTAATGACAGATGTCATGAGTTCCAGCTGCTCTGCTTCAGACAGAAGCTTCTCCTCTGCCATCATTGCCTCAAACTAAGCATCCTTAGGCCAGAGATGTGCTGGAGCAACAGGAGAAGGAGGAGGTGCTGCAGGAGAAGGTTGTGGGTTCCTCAGCCACTCAAACATCCCGCTGGCCAGACCACAGGCCAGCATGCAGAGGGTGAGCAGGAGGTGTGGGAGCTGGCAGCTCATGACTGGATCAGTACAAAAGAGAGAGGAGTAAATACTGACATGTCACTGGCTATAGAAGGCATTACTGTTGATGGAATGAGGGAAATTAAGGTTTTGGGGTCATAAACGTATTAATGGTATAAAAATAGCAAAAGTAGTTGCTATAGAGCTCCGGGAGTTGACGTCACTTCTCCCGGCATGCAACAGTTCAAATCGAAACGGCGCCATCTTGGCAGGCAGAAGCCGGCAGCTGGACTATTTGTTATTGTCAGAAAACTCAAACGGGAAAGATGGTAGATTCCTGTTGTGCCCCAGGATGCAGAACAGACACGGACGACATAAGGAATGAGCCGTCTACAGGATTCCCCAAGATCCGGAGCGCCGCAAACGTTGGATCATTGTAATAAAACGCGCTAGTGACCGGGCTAAAATGAAGCTGTGGGATCCCGAGAGTAAAGGTTTTCACTTATGCAGCGACCGCTTCATATCAGGTACTTAAACCAACGTTTCCTCAACTGTGTATGGTATTTATTTTAAATGATTTTATTATGATTCTTAGTGGGCTTCCTAAACTTATTTTGGCGTGGCTTTTTCTGTCTTATTACTCACAGCAACAAGTAAACATCACGTAAAACGTTGCCTCGTGAGTTCTGCGTGCTGCCGTTTACGTGTTTTATGATCACAGCAATTAACCGGCTAAGCTGTATTTAATTTTTAAGCAATGGTTGATCAATTGTCAGATCACACATAAAAAGCACTTTGGATTGCTATTATCTGTCTCACCGGGACAGATCTCAGACAGATCCTGAGACGCTCCTGTCTGACATATTTATTTTATTCACGGAAAAAAAATCAAACTAGTGATTTCTCTTGGTGTTCAGTTTATACATTCAAACAGCACAGCACTCTATTTAAACTTCTTACATGTAAATCTGTTATTTGTCCATCCATTTTCATCCGCTTATCCGGAGTCGGGTCGCGGGGGCAGTAGCCTAAGTCGAGAGACCCAGACTTCCCTCTCTCCAGCCACTTGGACCAGCTCCTCCGGGGGGTCCCAAGGCGTTCCCCGGCCAGGTCCGGTAAGAAGTCCGCTCCGACAGCTTCTGGCGTTTTTAAAAAGTATCCCAGGGGCACGGTAAGGGTCGGAGATGTTTAGTCTATTTTATTTCTGACTATATAAAACGATTTCTTCGGTTTTAAAGTGTGAAGTAAACTCCGACGAAGTAAAATCCAAGCCGACCCCGTTCGTTTTGTTTACCTTTGTTGCCTGCCAACATGGCGTCTACTCTTTGAGAGTCACGTGACGTCCGGAGCTCTATAGTAACCAGAGTAAATGAGTCTTTGAATTATAATGTCTTATATACCGTATTTTCTGGAGTATAAGTCACACCAGCCATAAAATGTATAATGAAGAAGAAAAAAACATATATAAGTCGCATTTTGGGGGGAAATTTTATTATTTTTCTTACAAAATCTGAGACCAAGCACTTCACATTGCAAGACAAGTACCGGTAACAATAACAGAATAACCAGCTGTTGCATCAGCGGTATGCGCAACAGCACGCCACGGTCTCCAGCAGGTGATGGCGGCGTTTCAAACCCAGCGGGAGGGGAGAGCTCATTCCTGGGCCGGAGCCGCCTGGCCCGCAGCAGCTCGCAGCAGTCTCCAGCAGGTGATGGTGGGGCAGAGGAGCTCATTCCTGAGTCGGAGCCGGCCGGCAACAGCGCAGTATACATAATTTGACATAGAAGTCGCAGGACCAGCCAGACTATGAAAAACAGTGGGGGGACGACCAGGTCCTTAGTCAGCTTCAAGTTGCGAACATTTTTCCACTAAGTTTTCTTTCATAAATCCCAAAGTTTGCGTGGAAAGTTGCTTACACAGTTTTCCGACCCTGTTTTGTGCGTAAGCAAGCTCGATAAATGCGGCCGCTGGTCCATTAAACCTGAACAATAAAGGTCACGATAACATGATTTTAGCAGTGGCGGCCCATGTATTTGGGAACTGCTGCAGTACTTGGTGCAAGAAAATAAGTAACAAGCAAAACTTAGATTTAAGAAATAAACACAATGAAATGCCTCCTATAGGGAGACAATAGTTAGAGAAGCAGCTATATACAAGTCAGTGTAGGTGCTGGTCAGAGCGGATCAGTTCAGGTGCAAACACAACACTAGGGTCATGGGAACAAAGCAGCTGGACTGGGCAGTTCTACGATTGACATTCATGAGTTCATGAGAACGCAGACGGGAAGAGACTGTTTTTGTGGCTTAAGGTTCTGGTCTGAATGGATAGAAGTCTCCTGCCAGATGGCTAAAAATGTATTTATTAATTAATGGTTTTATGTGTAAATAAAATTAATAACACCAACGTTGCTGATTATTTATAGGCAAAAACCATCCTCCTCTCTGCGCAGGAAGACTTCAATAACTTTGTCATAGAGCTGTTTAGTTCCATCAGTAAGTCCCTTTATGGCCATGGAGGCCAAGGCTGAGAGTCGCCTCTGGCTGAGATAAACTAGTAACGGTGTAACAGCCCATGTCTGTCACCTGGTGCCTATCGGCTTTGGTTGAACTTGTTAAATTACTTATATGTGTGACATACAGTTTGGAGGTTATTGTCTTTATTTTTGTTGCTGATTTCTGTGACCTAAGAGAAGGACAGCATCACGTTGAGTATTGTTTTATTGATCGTTTTGTCTGCCTGACTTCTATAAGAGGTGAGTTAGGAGACACGCCCCGCCCCCGAGAGTGGTACTCCCTCACCTGTCTGGAGGACGCTGGAAACAGGAGGAAGTGAGTTTTGATCGGACGCTGCCAAGCGGTGTTATGGACTAAGGATTATCGCACCTACGACTAGGGAGAGGCTAGCTGACCTATGTGACTTATCTGATGTGCTGGAGGAGTAGGCTGGGAGCGTTTGTTCTGGTGAACCGCCGAAGCAGCGGCCTGTCGGGACCTCAGCGGTACCGTGAGTAAACAGCTGATCGACGCAGCGGTTGCTGCAGCTGCTGTGTACTGAATCAGCGATAATCTTAGTTTTTTTTGCTGAGTATATTATGGACGCACATTTTTCTTTTCTGAACTGAACTGAATTTATCTGAACTGAACTGAATTTATCTGAACGGAACTGAATTTAATTGAACGGAACTGAATTTAGCTGAACGGGACTCTCGGACCTTTCCATTAATTTTTATATATGTTGTTGCAAAAGATCTGATTTAATACACCCCCGTTTTTGCCTTTTGCTTATGTGATTATTTGGGTTTGTTTGTTTCAGTCCAGGTTAGGGTGATAAACACTTCAAATTGTTTACATCCTTTGTGTTGTGAAGTGAGTGTGAGTTACAAGGGAAAGTTGTTAATAATTGTATTTATTTCTTATATGTCAGGAGAGAGACCTGGCTGGCACCCCGATTAAATCCCTTAGTTACACCTGCTTCCGTCACAACGGGTTACGCTGCCTCTCCTAATGACATCCAGTTTCTATGAAAAAGTCCGTCTTGAAGATGGAACTGAAATAATCCCTGAAACCAAATTAATTTCTTCTTCTCCGTTAGCCACAGTTTGCCATCTGTTGACAAGTGATGATAATGTTGGTGGGACGGCTGTTGTCGAGTTTTACTCATAATACACTTGCAGACAGTTGTGGAGATCCACTTGTTTTGCAGGTCATAAAGCTACATGTGAGAGTAAAAATAAAGCCAGTCATGCAGCTCAACATTTTATCCAATATTTAACAGCTGCTACATCACTAAAGTCAGTCGGTCTTGTAAAGTTTTGAGCAACCATGGCTCAATCCTGACCAGGGCAACCTACATAAACCCTAAATAACCCTCCCACTCTCCCATCGGGTGACCCCTTCAGGAAAGATGACCGTTGAGCAGGGTTGATGGTTTCCCCATGAGGTCCACTTGGCAGGGGTGAGATGGTGCTACTCCTCACCCCACCCATGTGGACCTCAAGGGAAAAACCATCAACCCTGCTCAACGCTCACCTTTTTCTGGGAGGGATAAGATATATTTTTTAAAATGGACCCCATTCTTTCTTCTTTGAACACAAGTTATGGAAGTGCTTGTCTTTTCTAGCATACTTGGTTTGTGTTAGAGCTGCTGTTCCCTCTCATCTGCCTCGTTGCAGGAGTGCAATAAAGAGGTGACGGGAAGATGCAGGTCCCATCGGCAAAGCAGAGAAAAGCTCTGGAGCTGAAATAACAGCCTGTTTGTAGCCTGTTATTCAACGAGACAACATGGTGGAAATGCTTCTAGTCTCTTCCCCAGAAGTCGTGACTGGCCTGTGTCTTTGCCTCAAGCTCACAATTAGAGTGGGTTTCCAGCAACCCAGGGAAAACTGTCGGTCCGTAACGTGCAATGTTGAAGCTGGAAAAATAATAGTGTTTTTTTTATTTATTTTCTAGGGAAAAATCTTTGTATTAAGCTGCATTTAAAAAAATAAAAGGTGTTTGTTTTATGTATTGTTGGTGTTGTATGTTATGTATGTATGTTTTTTCAGTAATAGTGTTTGGGATTCAATTTCTGAATGGTGAAGTTAATGTCACTTGAGGCTTACGCCATAATTTTTAATTAGTGACGGTAGTAACGTACAACGCGGTCAAATGTGGGGAAATTTTAAAGGGACTGAAATTTGGATACAACTCTAGCCTAGTTAACAGCTTGTTTCTTCATCTGAGAAACTCTTGAGAGCGGCGGTGGGGTGGACTACCACAGCACCGCGCTCTTGCTCTGCCAGGTAACGCCTCCTTTAGGTGCATTTATCAAACAGGATGTGTGGGTGGAGTAAGACTCTGATAGGGGTGACTTGCTCTTTAAACTCATCTGTGTTTAAAACTAAACATTAAAATGTTTTTTTTGTTTGTTTTCATCTCTAAACTGAAAACAGGCCTGGCTCATGGGGGAGGAGGGTTGCTGTTATCCCTCCCTAAACTGTGTTGTGCTTTATGAATTCTGTTGCGTCAAAGATTGATCTTGTTAATATTTGATGTTTCTCTTCAGGGCCTCACCCGGTCATGTGTTGCTCCTCAGCTGGACCGCCTGTTGGTCCTGCTCCTCGCACAAAGCCGGCTCCTCCTCCATCCCACCGCAAAGGCAAACGTAGTCACTCCTCAGTCGACTGCAAAGAGAAGCAAACTTGTGGTAAAAAGAAACAAAACGGAGAAGATCACAGCTTTTGTTGGGTTTACTTAAACGACACCAGAGGGCCAGGTTCACGCTCAAACCAGGTCATGTGAGAACCCGCAGACAGAGCAACTATTCAGTTCTGTGGGAAAAGATGAAAGGCCACAGAATATTAGAATTATTATAGTTTTTACAGAACATTATAACCATCCATCCATGAAAAAAACCAAACAAATTCACGAGCGATCGTTCAATGAACGCGTTCGGGCACAACACGGCATATGGAGACCTTAATGCCTGAACACGGTGTTCATTACGGACAATCCATGACGAGCACAGTCCAAGTCCATTAACGAGACACCACTCGGATTCAGACCACAGTCCTCCAGGTCTCACTGTTGTTGCCCACGTGAGCCTTGAATACCCCCAGGAGAATGAGTGCTCTCCAGCGCCCCCTCCAGGGACTCCAAAAAGGGTGGTGGTCTGGTGTGCAGTGTTGTGTGTAAGCACAAACCACAGTCAGGACCCGTCCCACCGCACATATTTGGAGGGAGGCCACCCTCTCGTTCACTTGGGGTAAACCCCAACGTACAGCCAAGGTCCCTGCCGTTGACCACCACCCATCACACAGTGTACTCGACCCCGTTGGCCCCTCCCATGGGTGGTGAGCCCATGGTGAGCGGGACCCACACTTAAGAGTCAATAATGAAAGACACTTGTCCACAGAGAGGTGCTGCTTAGAGTCAGGTGATATCAGAGACCAGTAGTTGCTGCCACAGGTGCATCAACACTCAGCAACTTCTCAGGTTTTTATTTCTTACATATGTCAAATAAACCTTTTACATGTAGACATTATTGGATGCTGTGTTTGAATTTAGAGGAAGAAAGAACAGAATCCATATTAGAATAACACTTGGAAGACGTGGTACTGTCTAGGTGGTGATCTGTCTGTGACCAGATCAAACCTGTCCTGTGTGGTTGTTCGAAATCAGACCAGCTGGTGTGTTTTAGTGTTGAGAACAGTCAAACCCAACAGATGTATTACTTCAAATTCCCGTCTTTGATCTTCTTTTTCAGACATCCGTCTTCGGGTTCGTGCGGAGTATTGCCAGCATGAGTCTGCTCTTCAGGGCAACGTCTTCTCCAACAAGCAGGAGCCAGTGGAGCAGCAGTTTGAGCGCTTTAACCAGGCTAACACCATCCTGAAGTCCAGAGACTTGGGCTCCATCATCTGTGACATCAAGTTCTCTGAGCTAACCTACCTGGATGCCTTCTGGAGGGACTATATCAACGGGTCGCTACTGGAGGCCCTCAAGGGGGTCTTCATCACAGATTCCCTCAAGCAGGCCGTGGGCCACGAAGCCATCAAGCTTCTGGTGAACGTTGATGAGGAGGACTATCTGGCTGGCCGTCGCAAGCTCCTTTGTAATCTGGTCACAAGTGGAGAGAATCCACAGCTTGGTAACAGAGACTCAGTATCTTAGATGAGTTGGACGGATGGGAGCAGCACCCCCCACCCTGGGCTAGGGCGAGACCTGCTGGAGAAGAACTGAAGAACTTTTAGCAGAACAGTTAGTTGTTTTTAAGCCTATCTGATAGGGCACCTGCGTGCATGGCGAGGTAGAGGTAACAGCCACACAGGTAACGTGCTGGGCGGAGCTAAACGTGTTTCTCCTGTGTTGTATGTTTTAAACTGTTGATGTCCTGCTTCCACGTCAAAAGGAAGCAGTTTTTAAATAAGAGTCGGATACTCTGCATTAACCACTTTCTCCCAGTGGGGAGTCATTTAACCAGTCCCACCAGTTCATTTGTTTTCCATTTTGATAATTAAATGGTTTGTTTTACTCAGACTGGGACTTTAGCGTCCTCATAAACAGACAGAGATGTCCTAACTTTTGTCTTGGCAGGTAATATTATTATTAATAATCGTATATTAACGTGGCTTTTAATTGGAACGTCATAAAGTTCCCTGAACCTTTTATAGATCAATCTGAAACGAGACAAACGGACAGCTCCGTAGATGAATGAACATCCAGAATTATCAGATGTTTGTGTGAATTACAACCGTAATCCAGCCACACGTTGGTGTCGTGTTTGGACAAATGTCTGATGCTTTTAGTCAAAAACGTCCCGGAAGGCTCTTGACAGGAAGTTCTAATCTGATGTTCAACTCGGATCAGAATGGTTTCAGTCTCACGCTTCATCACTTATTCCAAACCAAACTCTCCACCTTCATCAGTCACCTCCTCATGTGCTGAAAGTCTTAAAGTGTTCATTGCTAGTAGATGATGTCGTGGTGATGACGTCATCTTTGCATCAGTCATGATGGTTTTTGCGTTTTGTTTCCCTTCTGTTCTGTGTGCTCACATATAAAGTGTACTAATATGGGTCGACATGGCGTAATTCCCAATAAAGATGTTCTTCACATGTTTTTCTGTCTTATCTGTAAGGCAGATGCACGCATCTCTTCTGAGTTCCTGTTGGTGTTTGCTCTGAGACCCGGTGCAGGCTAATATCTGGACTCGACACAAACATTTGATCATTATTGGGTTCTCGTAAAAACAAGAGTACATAATGTGTTTCAGACCAGGGAAAGCATATAGAAACATGAACAAATGCAAAGCCCTGTTGTTGGGGTTGATGTATGAATAAACTAGACCAGGAGATGCAATACTCCACAACAATATTGAAGGCCATTAAGGCAATGTGATGGAATATTTCATGTGAATGAGATTAATAACAGTTGTTTGTGAATAGAACTAAGGATCTACTCTAGTACCTCCGAGTCATTTTTAGCAAACCTCTTTCCAGAAATTTCTCATCCAAGTCTGAAGCATTCAACAGAATAAAAACCAACGCTATTGTTTGTTTTTGCCCTTTCTGTACATCTTCTGATCTCATGTCTGAGATTTCTTCTATTATTATTCTGGAATCGGCCTAAACCTGGATTGGTGAACTTCTGAGGCTGATGAAATAAATCAGTCTGAAAGCAACACCTGCTCTGCAACACAATGTAAAAAAGACAAAACAACAATAGTAGAAATGAAAAGAGAAAATAAATAGAACAAGTCGCCATGACCAGCGGGGGTGTAGATGTCCATCAGGATTGCTGCCACTCTAGAGCCTCTGCCATGGTGCAGTTACCATACCATACTGTGGTACTGCATGTCAGCAAGCTTTCAATGGACGAGTGGTAGAAGATCATAAGTAGATTTAAGTCCAGATTTAGTTTCTATAGAACCCCCAAATGAAGCCACTGCTGAGCCTGGTTAATGAACCAGGATATTCAATTCATCCATCCATCCATTTTCTGAGCCCACTTGTCCACGTAGGGTTGCACGGGGGGTGGTGTGTGTGTGTGTGTGTGTGTGTGGGGGGGGGGGGCTATCTCCAGCGGTCAATGGGCAATCAGGCAGGGTACACCCTGGACAGAGAGCCAGTCCATCGCAGGGCAACTCAATTCAAGTTTATTTATAAAGCGCCAAATCACGACAAGAGTCGTCTCAGGTCAGTTCATTAAGGCAATCAGAAAAAAATTCCTGTACAAGGAACCCAGCAGGTTGCATCGAGTCACTGACTAGTGTCAAGAGTCTTTACAGCAATCCTCATACTAAGCAAGCATATAGCGACAGTGGAGAGGAAAACTCCCTTTTAACAGGAAGAAACCTCCAGAGGATCCTGGCTCAGTATAAGCAGCCATCCTCCACGACTCACTGGGGATGGAGAAGACAGAGCAGACACACACACACACACACACTGATTCAACAAGCACATGCTGAGCAAACTCCGGCGCGCCGTCAGACTGAAGGCAGAAATGAGCGCTGCCTCCTCCGTGATAAAAAAACTTTTAAGAGGTTTTATAACATTTTTCATTCAAGGTCAAATTAAGATATTAGCTTCTATTTTGGGATGACGTATTAAAGTCAGGTCCGCTCCAGCCAGTGACTCCTCATGAACCTGACCACAACTCATGTTACTGCAGCATTTGTTATTCCAGTTCGCATGACAGCGGATCGCAGATTCAGCCACACCATAAAACAGCAATAAGTGGGTCTGAGGCAAAAGTGAACCTCATGGCTTTTCCATATTTTCCCCTATAGACATTTGATTACGCACAAGTAGGTGATCAGCTCAGGTTTACGCACAGGTTAAACGTTCCTACTTTAAGAAAACCGTTAAATTGCATTGTTTATGTTCTACCTGGGCACTCTAAACATTTATTTAAAATTAAATCAAAGGAAATTGTAATGGTATCGAATGTTTAATTACTATTTAAAAGATGAAAGTGATGGGGAAAAAGGTCGATCATATTTTTTTAACCCTGTCTGTCGAGTGACTGTTTAGCTTGACGTCTGATATATACATATATATTGCCATGCCCTGATGTGGGGCTGGGGGGTGCGTCGACATGGTCGTGACATAGAAGGGGGTGCGCGGCTAACCGCTGTTTTATGACCATAATCTACCTAATACAAAGCAGACATTCCCAAGAGCAAATGTATGATAATTTATGACTCTTTCGAAGCCTTTCTCCCTTTCTCCAAGTGCACTTTGCTGATGACTGCAGGGCGAGTATTGGGACTGGGCCTTTTTCTGCAGACATTGTACTAGTGATGTGTTGTTCACGATTGAAACGGCTCTTCAAGTCGGCTCTTTTAAATCTGAAGAGCCTGCTCCGTCTCGGACAAGCCGAATCAGAGATTTTTGTTTTTACTTGAAGACTATAGATAACCCATGCATGCGCGGGAAGAACATGCTAACTCCAGGCATGCATGAGAACAAACAAACTTCAAGTTAAAGAAGAAAAGCACAGGTGGGATTCGAACCTGCATCCTTCTCACTGCAAAGCAGCAGAGTTGTACCAATACAAATCTCATGTTTAATAACTTACAAAGTACCTTACTTAGTTCATTCATTCATTCATTCCTTTGAAATGTTGAATGTGGGTGTGTGAAAATAAAGGTTTCAAAAATCCTGAGCTTTTGGTGAGTACTTGAAGGCACCGCGGACTCTGATTGGCTGCCATGTGATGCCAAACAGAGTCCCCTTGTCTTTATGGCCAGTGTCAGCCGTATGTTAATGTCGATGGTGTCAGCACGGGGACAGCAACACCACACCAGAGGGCAACGACGTAATTGTGTTGGATGAAGGCACGTTTTGTTTAGATAACCAACCTGTGTCTGGGGTCTAATGAGCTAAAACTAGTTATCTTTGAACGCACTACCCCAGTTCGTCTGTTTTTTCCCCTCATGTTTTGTAGTGAGCTAGGTTAGCCTGTTAGCTTAGCTATACACTTCCGTTCGTACAGGACTTTTGACTGAAGCAACGAGACGCCCTCGAGCCCAATTTAAACGTGCGTCTACTTTGCAAGCTCCACTGTTCAAAGTGGATCTATTGTTCCTATTGCACGATAAGTTTGGGTGTAAAAAGGGTGGAAAAACATCAGCCTGCAAAACAAGGAAGTCTGAATGAAATGAACCACTAGCTTTCTGCTATAAACAAGCGCATATTTGCTATTCGCGCGAGATTTGACAGGACGTCAGATGAAGTGTTTAACCCGCGTGTTCCCGGGTAATAGCTCAGCTCAGCAACACCATCCGTCTCTGCTTAATTATTAGTGGAAACATTTGGGCAGACTTTGATCTGAGGAAGTGTCCTTGTCAGAGCGGCGTGCCCTCCTCCTCCTCCCACAGAGTCTCCTGTCAGTGATCCTGGAGAGATTGAAGCCAGCATGATTCCCGACAAAGCCCCGAAGGAGGACGTTTTCCACGGGTCGGAGGACCTGAGGAGGAACGCGCACGTCCCCAGCTTTGAGAAGTACAAGGAGCTGTACGTCCAGTCTGTGGAGAATCCAGCCGGTAGGTCGCTGTGATCGCATCACATCCTTCGGATGGGTCCAGGCTTCCTGCTGGTGACAAGTTTAGAGGAGACACGTCTTAAAGCACCAAGAGGAGCCTAGCTTGGACCTTTTCACTCTTTAGGGTTAAAGGTTGATCTAAATCAAGTATTAAAAGGTTTAAACCTCAAAAACGACGATAATATACCGACCCGCCGTTTTAGCTATTCATTCGTTTATTGTACAGAACAATGTGAGGTCCTGGGTTCTGTAGAGGTGTTGGTTCTGTACGGTTCTGACCAGCTGATAACACTCCCGTCTCATTCTGAGCGTACCCAAAGATCTGGAGTTAACTATTTTAACCTGAATATTCCGTACAACCTCTCTACTCAGTGTGTTGTGCTTGTATTACTGCTCAGTCACACCTGCTTATTATAGGATGTTGTGAGCGGCGCAGTTGGTCTCCATTTATCATTTCAATGTAGATTTTGACCATGTCAGGTGTTTACTGTAGCATAGCTCCACCCTGATTGGTCCAAACTGCCTGTTCTGTTCTGCTAGAGTTCTGGGGGGCTATTGCTAAGGACTTCTTCTGGAAGAGCCAACACACGGGACGGTTCCTGGACTACAACTTCGATGTGACCAAAGGCGAAATCTTTGTCAAATGTATGGAAGGAGCCACCACCAACATCTGCTACAACCTCCTGGACCTCAATGTCCACGAAAGGAAACTCGGGGACAAGGTTGCCTTTTTTTGGTCAGTATGAAAGCGTGTGCGTGTGTGTGTGTGTGTGTGTGTGTGTGAGAGACCTCACATGATGCTTTTGTAACACCCCGCGTCCTTTTCACTTATTGCCTTCACACTTCTGCTCTTTAGACATACAAGAAAAAACGGAACCTACAGATTTTTCTAAAGCCTATCGATGTGAGTGTGGTCGTCACGCCATCCTTTACTGTCAAAGCTCCTCGTTTACCTAATCAACTTGAATCTCTGACAAATAGCAGTAGACATGTTGGGGTCACTTGGTGGACAGTGCTGGCAGTTTTTAAAAAAGGGCAGGGCTTTGGGGGCGTGGCGAATTTTGACATTCTGCCATGAAATTACATTTGCTTCTCATTCCATCACTTCTGATAGTATCGGTACAAAATTTCAGGTGGCGGATACAAATCCGAACTTCAAAAGATAATAACCTGAAAACCTGGTGGGCATGGCTTATTTTTTGCAATAGCACCCCCTGGGTCCATTCAAAATATCAGCCCCAATCCATGCTCTGATAGCCTAGTGAACTAGACCGAATTCTTACTTTGGAAAGTCCATTGGGACCTCTGCAGCCCCTAGCAGCATTCTGGCTGGCCAAGGGGGTTCAAAAACATAGCTGTGATAGGTCAATAATGGCGGGCCAACCATAGTGCTCTATCTGCTTTGTGGGCCAATCAGGGCCCTCTATTCATCTGTTGGGCAGGTTGATTCAACAGAGTGGAACAAGGTGGTGACAGCTCTTTTTAAACAACTTTTACATAAATTTAGGACTTTTTGGACTTGGGTTTTATTAGATTCAGGAGCAGATAGATGTATTTAAGTTATTTTTTCAGAAAAAAAGTCTTTTCTCTTTCTTAAACAGCAGACCGCCTCGTTTACCGACATCCGTAGCAGCGAGTATGTCACGTTGTTCATTGTCCAGTAGCATGTGGCGATCGTTTGAAAGACAACACTAGAACCCTTCCCACAGCTGAGCCTACAATGGAGCATTGCCAGACTAAATAATATATATTTTTAGTCTGGCTTGCCAGCCTAATGGCAGGGTTTTTCCTGCGTTCAAATTTGCATGGCGGCCGCCTCCAGTTATTTTTGTGCCGCCCCAGCCTGATTTCACTCTGCCCCCAGCTATATGGATGTTATTTTAACTGCAGTTGCAGCATCGCGCCACTACAGGGCGCTGTATCAGCAGCGGTGCACCGAAAAGCACTAAAACCGCTACAGAAAAAGATGAAAAATTGCTTTTCTAGTTGGTACGTATCTATGGTTGGTGCTATTGATGTCCTGATCTTCCCCCAGGCTCTTCCATATCAGAGCAGGGCTGTACAGTGGTGTCTGTGCGTGTCTGTCTGTTTTTAAACGTAGCACTGGTGCAACATCTTTCATTTACTATTTTCCCCAGAACTTTATTGAACAAGTTAAGTGTAAGAAAAATGCTTTTTACTGGCGCACAGTGTGGTCATCTGGATGCAGTGGAGGAAAATAAAGGAACCAGCAAAGGCAGAACAACGGGTCACATTACACAAGTGTACGGCAAGCCGTTGTGGTACATAATTCACAAACGCTTCTATCTCTGAACATAATTTAAACTGGATTATTGCCAACCCGTACATTATAAATATGCCACCGTTACATTGTTAGCAGCAGAAATTAAATGTTATTACCATTTCCAATACAAATGCATGTTAATGAAATACATTATATTTTACTGCATATATTTATGTGTTATTATGACTCAGATGAGTGTTATTAATACAAACCTAAAATGTTACTGAAATGTAGGTCAAATATTTAAAAATATTTTTAACTACGGGAGTGCAGAATTATTAGGCAAGTTGTATTTTTGAGGAATAATTTTATTATTGAACAACAACCATGTTCTCAATGAACCCAAACAACTCATTAATATCAAAGATGAATGTTTATGGAAGTAGTTTTTAGTTTGTTTGTAGTTTTAGTTAGTTTAGGGGGATATCTGTGTGTGCAGGTGACTATTACTGTGCATAATTATTAGGCAACTTAACAAAAAACAAATATATACCCATTTCAATTATTTGTTTTTACCAGTGAAACCAATATAACATCTCCACATTCCCAAATATACATTTCTGACGCAGACTTCTTCTTGTACCACTGCTTGAAGAAGGTGTCTTCCAGAAACTGGCAGTAGGACTGGGAGTTGAGCTCGACTCCATCCTCAACCCGAAAAGGCCCCACAAGCTCATCTTTGATGATACCAGCCCAAACCAGTACTCCACCTCCACCTTGCTGGCGCCTGAGTGGGACTGGAGCTCTCTGCCCTTTACCAATCCAGCCACGGGCCCATCCATCTGGCCCATCAAGACTCACTCTCATTTCATCAGTCCATAAACCCTTAGAAGAATCAGTCTGGAGATATTTCTTGGCCCAGTCTTGACGTTTCAGCTTGTGTGTCTTGTTCAGTGGTGTCGTCTTTCAGCCTTTCTTACCTTGGCCATGTCTCTGAGTATTGCACACCTTGTGCTTTTGGGCACTCCAGTGATGTTGCAGCTCTGAAATACGGCCAAACTGGTGGCAAGTGGCATCTTGGCAGCTGCACGCTTGACTTTTCTCAGTTCATGGGCAGTTATTTTGCGCCTTGGTTTTTCCACACGCTTCTTGCGACCCTGTTGACTATTTTGAACGAAACGCTTGATTGTTCGATGATCACGCTTCAGAAGCTTTGCAATTTTAAGTCTGCTGCATCCCTCTGCAAGATATCTCGCTATTTTTGACTTTTCTGAGCCTGTCAAGTCCTTCTTTTGACCCATTTTGCCAAAGGAAAGGAAGTTGAGGGTGTTGATGTCATTAGACCACACCCCTTCTCATTAGAGAGATGCACATCACCTAATATGCTTAACTGGTAGTAGGCTTTCGAGCCTGTACAGCTTGGAGTAAGACAACATGCATGAAGAGGATGATGTGGACAAAATACTCATTTGCCTAATAATTCTGCACTTCCTGTATAAATATCAGATGGGAAAAAAGGAACTAAACACCAATCTGATGCATATTATTGAGCCTTTCATAATAATAGTCTGTTATTTCAGCCTGATAATTTTGTTGTTTTATTTCATATTTTTAGCAGCAAACCAGTTTTGTTTCACTTGAAACATTGTCAGATGGAATATTTTATTAATCAACAGAAGCTTAGATTAGAACACTTAATGAAAACATATTTGCCTTTAAAAAGTGAGGCAGTTAAATGCACAGAGTACGCATGTGCTGGCGCACGGTCAGGATGGTACCGCCTCTGCCTCAGTTTGAGCCAGGAAACCCCTGAAGGCTTTGGCTGACGATTGTGAAACTTTGTACACTTGTGTAGTGTTTCAGGACCTACAAAAAAGTCTCTTGGAGCCATGCTCCATATCCCAAAGGAAGTTAGCCATTTTGGTCCAAGTGCGCCATTTAGTGTTTTTTGCCCATGTTGAAGGTACGCACTGTACCGCTTAAGCGGTAAAAACGTGCACGCTCATTACAATCTCACTCCCATGGTGCGCTCTGGTTTTGGTTTTCTATGAGCCACAGATCTATGTTGTGTGTGTATTTATCCAACGGCGGGCGGAACCAGGACCAGCTGGGGAAACGCCCGGTGGCCCTATCTGAGCTCGGTGCTTTTTGGTTCTTTCGGGCCGGTGTTACTCTGTAGATCACCTGCTGCTGATGAGAGGAGTTCTCCTGTCAGGACCAGTGAGCTGTTGCCAACCCTAACCCAACCAGCTTCTGTTCCTAGAAACACGCTATAGCCCAGACTGTAGTGACCTGTTATTTATAGTATTATAATTAATATGACGTGAATGCACTAAACCCACAGGTGAAGGAAAATCAGATAAAATCAGCCTGAATATTTTCTCCCACAGCTCAGCTCTGTTAGAAATAAGCAGTTGTCTGCTTCAGCTGGACAACATCAAGTCAAAAAAGTGTTCACAGATAACTGATGTTTCAATGAAGAAACTAGATTAATCATTTTTCATTTTAATATCTGTTTAATTTCATTTCTAAGGTTTGGATGTCTGTGAACTTTACTGAATTTTCTGATTGATGTAAATAATACACAATTTAATTAATAACAGGTATGGATGTGGTTTGGTCTGAGGCCTATTTTTCTAAAGCCCAACAGTGTGGGCGTGGCTAAGCTTCAGATTTTGACTTGTCGCCAAGAAACATCTTGGTTTTATAACTTCCACATGCATGATCAGACAAAACTGAAACTTCATGAGTGTCATCACGGACCAGACCTGAAGCTCATTACATGTTTATTTGCTGGCATTGTCTAAGCCACGCCCCCTCACAGCAGGAAGTCTATTGTTTTTCTTTAAAAGGTCAAGATTTGACCTTTTACATCTAATCAAGATGAGACGCTGCCCAGTTCACGAGCCCATGATAGTGCACAACTGCATCTAGTACTCGGTGTGTTAATGAAGGTGTGGAGCTAAATCCCACTACATGCCTTGTAAGTACACTTGGCTGTAATTTCCACATTTCTGATCTGCACCAAATTGAGAGAAATGGATATTAATGCAGCTCCTAACTGAACTGGATGCAGAATGTTGGTGCATGTGAGCCAGTGTCTCCACAGCACTACCTACACACATTTAAAAATGTAATATCTTCTACTAAAAAGTTCAGAACTGTACCAGACTTGCTGGGCTTCATCACACAACTGCAACAACCACATTAATGGTGACTAGTTCAAATTAGTTTAGCTCCACCCACTTACAGACAATTGGCTATAAATAAACATGATAAGTTACCCCAAGCTACACCACGTTGATTTTGGTTCTCTGAAGAACAGGTAAGAGACTTTACTTAGATTGAAGACAGCGCCACCTAGATAGATTGAAACTTGAATTACTTTAACAAAGTCACAAACAGGCCAAACTTGTGTTTTATCACACACAACTTGTAAATGTGTTCACTTGTTCAGTAATCTAGACCACTATAGCACCACCTCCAAAGACATGGTTTGCTTTCTGTGACATGTGCACGGTCTGATTTCAACCTGCCTTTACATAGATGATATTTCGCTGCGAGGGCCGAACGAGGCTGCTTGCAGCTTTAACTATGAAGTGTTGTTTTAATCCATGTGGTTTTTGTTCAAACAGACTTTTATTCAGTCATATTCTAATGGCTGCAGGATGGAAATCATTTGTGGTTTAAATAATGCAGGGAAGGCAACGAGCCCGGAGATGAGCTGACCGTGACCTACCGGGAGCTGCTGCAGATGGTCTGTCAGTTTTCTAATGTGCTGAAATCTCAAGGTGAGCTACAGGGATTATACCTGTAGGTTTTATTCAACTTCATGTTTACAACACTATGCAAAGTAGCGATGCACCGATATCAAATTTTTTGGGCCGATACCGATATTCGACATTTAAGATCACTGTTATGGCGATAACCGATATTTGCCGATATCGATATACTGACATTAATGCCTTTAAAATCAGCAGATTTTGTACAGAATGAAAATTATTAAAGCTGAATTTACGTTATTATGTACACACACACACACACACACACACACACACACACACACATTTACAGTTCTGAGAAGATTTCATTCACTGTTCACGTGACTAAACAATTGCACATCACCCCCCTCACCCTCTGAAACAGGCAAACAAATGGAGACAAGATGGAAAAAATATCGGTTGTTAACACTGACCCGGTTTTATTTATCGAACCGATACCGATATGTTAAAAAATGACTAACATCGGCCTGTACCGATATTGATGCCGATATATTGTCCATCCCTAAATGCAAAGTAATCCATCAATCCATTCTCAACCACTTATCCAGAGGCGGGTTGCGTGGCCAGCAGCCTAAGCCGATACGCCCAGGCTTCCCTTTCACCAGCTAATTGGGCTAGCTCTTGTTGGGGAATCCCAAGGCGTTCCCTGGTACAGCCAAGAAACCCAGTCCCTCCAGTGTGTCCTGGGTCTTCCGTTGGGTCTCCTCTAGGGCTGAGCGATTAATTGCATATGCAATTAAATTGCGATGTGACAAAAGGAGATTTTCTAATCATAAAGGTTGCGAGTTGACTGGCAGTGAGTGGTTAGCACAATGCAATACATGGAAAAACCGATAGGGACGCTAATGCTATTATCACCGATTACATTCTTACAAATAATGAATTAGGAATGTGCCAAATTATTACATTTGGAGCCTAATTAAAAAGTTAAAACTGCTATTTATCAATAAGTACAGACAGATATTTTAATAAAGCTATAAAACTGTAAGAGACTTAAACCTCAGAGTTTTGGCAAGCTGCTGTGAACGTAACTGAAGTACGGGAGCTCTGCATGGACAAGACGTCCAAAACTCTAAACACAAAGACTTCAATAAATGGGACACACTTCTTTCCTGCTAATACATTTTCACAGTTGATGCAAATACCTATGCTTCTCAAGGGTTGTGCTCCTGGCTGCAAAGCATCACACCTTCAAATACAAAAATTTGTCTTTACTTGTGAGTGTTTATGTAGACAAATAAACTTGTTGATATAATTCATAGATACAGAAACTTGTTTATATTCAGCACGAGTTACATAGTTTGTTTTGCATCCGTTAGTTGAAAAATATGAGAAAAGCCCCTTGAGAAAATAATCGAGAATTAAATTGCAATATTGAAGAAAAAAAATCGCAATTAGATTCTTTTCCAAAATCTTTCAGCCCTAGTCTCCTCCCATTTGGACAAGCCCGGATATCCTTACCAGGGAGGCGTCCAGGAGGCATCCTAACCAGATGCCCGAGCAACCTCAACTGACTCCTCAACGTGGAGGAGCAGCAGGTTTACTCTCGGATGACTGAGCTTCTCACCCACCCTGTGGAGAAAACTAATTTCGGCCTCTTGTATCTGCGATGTAGTCCTTTCGGTCACTACCCACAGCTCGTGACCATAAGTGTGGGTAGGAAAATAGATCAACCGGTAAATTGAGACCTTTGCCTTTCGGCTCAGCTCTCTCTTCACCGAGACAGATCTGTACAACGCCCGCAGTGCTGCAGGCGCAGCGCCAATCCGCCTATTGATCTCGCGCTCCATCTTTCCCTCATTCGTGAACAAGACCCTGAGATACTTAAACTCCTCCACTTGAGGCAGGACCTTGTCCCGGATCTGGAGAAGGCATTCTACCCTTACTCGATTTAAGACCATGGTCTCTGATTTAGAGGAGCTGATTCTCATCCCAGCCTCTTCACACTCGGCTGCGAACCCCTCCTGTGAAAGCTAGAGATGGCTGTACGATGAAGCCAACAGGACCACATCGTCTGCAAAAAGCAGAGACCTGATCCTTTGGCCATCAAAACAGATACCTTCAATACCTTGGCTGTGCCTAGAAATCCTGTCCATAAACGTTATGAACAGAATTGTTGATAAAGGGCAGCATTGGCAGAGTCCAACTCTCACCGGAAACGAGCTCGACTTACTGCCGGCAATGCAGACCAAGCTCTGACACAGGGCCTGGTACCCCATACTCCCGGAGTACCCCCCACATGGCTCCCTGGGGGACACGGTCAAACGCCTTCTCTAAATCCACAGAACAAATGTTGGGTGAACTCCCACGCACCCTCCAAGATCCCCCTAAGGGTATAGAGCTGGTCCAGTGTTCCACGGCCAGGACCAAAACCACATTGTTCCTCCTGAATCCAAGGTTCGACAATCCGTTGGACCCTCCTCTCCAGAACCCCTGAATAGACCTTACCAGGGATTCTCAAGAGTGTGATCCCCTTTGTGATGCAAAGTCATGAAACACTGATCTCTGTCAGTGTGCCCCAGGGCAGCTGTGGCTACATTGTACCTCATCATCACGTGTGTGTGAATGGATGAATAGTACATTGTAGTGTAAAGCGCTTTGGAGTCCTCTAACTCAGAAAGGTGCTATACAAGTGTGAGTCATTCATCATTTATTTGTGTGTGTGTGTGCTGATTTTCTGCATTTTTAGTATTCACACGTATTTTAATCGTCATCTCTACCCACCTGACCCCTGTATAATCTAGATTATACCATCGGGTGATCATCTGGTCTTTTCAACAGGAGTGAAGAAGGGTGACCGCGTCTCCATATACATGCCCATGGTTGTGGAGCTGGTGGTGGCCATGCTGGCTTGTGTTCGTATTGGAGCAGTTCACTCTATAGTGGTGAGTGTGTGACTGGCGTCTGTGAAATTAGACTCCACACACTCTAACGTGCCTCTCCTGGCTCTAGTTTGCAGGTTTCTCTGCTGAGTCTTTGTGTGAGAGGATCATGGACTCCCAGTGCTCCCTGCTCATCACCGCAGGTCAGTTCCAGCTGAAGCTACAGGTTCAGTGGTCCTCAGCATGATGGCTCTACTGGAGTAGAGGACCTTTCTCTCGTCCACATAGACCTGATCTTGAAACGAGTTTCACCTCTCCTTCTGCGGTCCGGGGTCTAATTCTGTTTCTGTAACTCGATAGTTGTAAATATTAATGATTAACATGACTTCCTCAAGTTTTCTCCCTGTTGGACGGCCTTGTTAATCTGTTTGTTTCTTTGCTGTTTCAGATGGTTTCTATCGAGGAGAGAAGCTGATCAACCTGAAGCTCTTAGCTGATGAAGCTCTACAGAAATGCAGAGACAAGTAAGCTGCTGTTGTTCCTTAACCCTCCTGCATTGTTAATGGGGTCAGATTGGCCCCAGGTGCATTTTTTTTTTAAAGAGTGCACCATTTCAGCCTTGCCAATGGATAAACAATTAACCATGTTTAATCACCACTGGTCCTGGAGGGCTAGGACGGTGGAAGGGTTGAGCCTGGTTTATGCTTCTGTGTCAGCTCCATAAGCGAGATATCCACATGCACTGACAGAGACATTTTTCTCTCGGACTTCTCCGTCTCCTGGGGAGTGTTGTAAAGCAATTCCCTGCCAGGACAACAGAGGGAGTAGCGCTGTTTGGGGGTATCCTGCCACCATGACATTCATGTACTGGGTCCATTTACTATTGTGTTTTTATAATTTTAATGTATTTCAGAGACTTTAACAGGGACAAGTTTGTCCCTCATTCTCCTCCACCTCTTCATGTGCTCGCCACCTCAAAAACCACATTTCCCATCATTTCCGTCCATGAATAAAACATTCATATTTTCAAGCCTATATTCCATCTCTCCCTCAATCTATTTCTCTCTCTGTCTGTCTGTCTGTCAATTTATCTATTTCTATATCTACCATAAATCCTCTAATATTAGCCTGTATTTAATTAACTGCCGGGTATCATATTTTGGTCGGAGTCGGCGGAGGTGAATAATGGCCGTTTTTTATTGTGGCCGGGTGGAATGTGGTAACAAGCAAGTACGGGGGCGGTTGTGTCATCGTCTCACTTTTGATTTGCCAGCGATAGACCGCGAGGATAACTTTAACCGTGCGGAGACGAAGAGGAGGCGAAAATTTGATATCAAGTTCAAAGAGAGCGTGCTGATTATGCTGCAGAACACTCTGGGGAGCAGTAGCAGGGGTTGTATGAACTAGTCACTAGTCGACTTCACCGCTCTATAGTGACTTGTTATGCCTGTCATCGACTAGTCGCTGTCACGTGATAATGACCGGCAAGATGCAGCCCTCGGAAAAGACAGCAGCCT
>NC_091755.1:42470571-42508071 GCF_043380555.1 Nothobranchius furzeri | reverse complement strand
TAAACAAAGACCTGATTTTCTCAGGAAATGGCTCATCTTTTGTGGGTCATGACCCAGCTCATCTTCTTCAAAGAGGAAGGATAATTTCTAAAAGCCTCTCTTCGGCTGCGGGTCTCCTTTTCCCGTCTTTCAGCTAAACAGCTGATGTGTCCACTGGTCCTTCATCCTCATCCTTTATACATAAAAACCCATTAAACTAAAGAGAAGTAACAATCTGTCACAGATCGCTCCGATTTCGGCCTCACTATTTACTCCACAGCTCCGTGACATGTGGAAGCAGTCCATCGTGAACCATCTGTACTGGACCGCTGAATCCACACCTGATGGCAACACTGACATTATGGAGGCATGATGGAAGTTACTTGTGAATCGTGTTCAGGACATCCATGACGAAACACCTGAATTTCCAGTTTGTCTCCATCCTCCACTGGAAGAGCAAAGCAGGAACAAGCAGTGACTAGCCCTGTGAGTGTTTGAACTACATTCATTTTCCTGGAAGTAAACTTAATGTGTAGTTTATTTAAATGTGTCCTGTTTGTCTGCAGGATCGACTTCAGCAGTCAAGTTGGAGAAAGCAGCCTTTCAGCCAGGATGTGAAGGATGTGAGGCTGCTGTCCCCTCAGCTCCAGGCATACTCGAGGTGTTCCACTCCCTCATCCTGAGATTTGCTCCTAAGCATACAGGTTCTCAGACCTTGGCATGAACACCAGGCACATTTTATTCAGCTGGAATTTTTAATAATTTTATCAGTTCATGCAAACATTGAGCCACATGTCTTTACAGATACCACACTAGTCCAGATCAGGCCAGTGGAAGCTTCTGGACTGGCCATCTTCACCTGGAAAGGCAGCTCTGATGGCGTTCACTACACATGATGTCGCCCGATGATGTCATGTGCCCACTGGATCATCTGCCTGTAGACTACATAGCGATACTGCCCGTAATGTAAACGTTGTAAAAAGATGATCTCCTCACCTGACAAGCTTGTTTCCTTTCTGTGTTATTACTATTACTTCTACATATTCTATTCTGTATATATGTATACATATACTGTGTACTATGTTATACTATGCCATTTATGTGTATATTTCACTAATGTTGTTTCTCGCCCCTAACTTGATAATAAAAGTTTCAGAGATGAGCTTTACTCATTGAGCTGATGTGTTATTGTAGATAAGGTGTATAAAAATGCATGACTGTGTAAATGAAGCATGGTGTTAAAATGTTTTAAAACTTCTTAAGAAAAATGGAAGAATAAATAGTGAAGTTATGTTGCTAGCTATCCTTGGCACAACATGTATTGTTTGAGACATTAAATCTGTTCTATGAAAACCAAAGATTTGTTGTTCAGTCTGTATAAAAATTACAACACATTTCATTTTCATAAATAATGTGTCCTCACTCATTACACTGCAGATTTCTGTGCCCATGTTGCTGTTTAAACATGTGGTATGCCAGCCTTGGAATAAAGGGTTTCAAACAGCGTCGCTCAGCTCCAGGATGACCTGTTAAACACTGGATATGAGCAGCAGCTGCCTGAAGGTTTGGAGCTCTTGACAACACACTGAATGATGCTGTCCATCGCTCCACTGCTGCCACAGACACCTGAACAATGGAGATGACATCAATTAGAAAGTAAAGTAATGAAAAGCTAGATGATTACTGAGTATTAGCATACAGCTAAATAAAGCATTTTGACTTTCCCATGACTCTCATGAATGAATGAAATTTAAAGATTTTTTTAGGATTCTGAAATTTTTTAATCCTATTTTCCTTGGAGGGGTCTGATCTTAAATTCATGTATTTTAATGGTAAATAACTTCCAAAATGTCTAAATTGTCAAAATAGAAAAAATTGTTATAAAATCATCATCGTGATTTTGCAAAAGCAAAATTGTGATTTTATTTTTCCATGTCGCCCACCCCTAATTTGTAACCTTAAAAAAATACATTAATGAATGACATTTGTACATCTACAAGTAATGAATTACACATTTTTCTTCCCCTAATGTAAAGTGTGAACAACTCATTACTTGTTAAAGTTTCAAAAATCATTTGTAGCTCCTCTAAAATAATTACAAAGGATATTTAGGTGTAACGTATTACTTTGAGGTCACAGTAATCCATTGATAATTCTAATAATCTTGATAAGCCTTTATTTTCCTTTCTTTGGAAAGTATGGCCAATTTGTAACCGAGCAATACTTGTAAAATAACCAAATGAATAAAAAGTATATTTCTATAACATTTATTTCAACTCTATTTAAGCTGCTGCCTGTTTACTCTTGTGCAGATTCAGCCGAGCAGGATGGATTTGCACAGACCAAGCTGTCCAATGAAGCCCATTCCTAAAACAATGAGAAATATTTAATTTATCTGCTTGAAACACGTAACAATCATAAATATTCGTCAAATAAATCTGATCACTTTTGTTTTTCTTTTCTGAAATGTGATAAAACTGCACTGTTCCGTTGAAGCTTCTGAACTCTTTCTGCTGTTGAGAAACGTTAGCTTAACACAATGCTAGCTTAACGCTATGCTAACTAGTTTAGCACGATGCTAACTTAGCACTAAGCTAGCGGTCTTGTCCGTCGTCTTGAGTTTGAAATATTTGAACACTTTGGAAACATTTTGGCATTTCTTCCTGGGTGTTGTCATCCTTATTTCCCCAGACTCTCTTGCTCACGCTGACTCTGATTTGTTTGAACAGCAGAAGTGATGTGATGTTCACGAATGAATCGAATTGAACGGGTTTTCAAAGTGAATGATGAGAGCCGAGTCCCTGTAGAGAGCCGTTCATCTTAACAAACCTCCCCGGAAGTCGGTCAAACTCACCCGCTCAAACCCCACCCACCGCTGTGACGGACGTAGGAGGAACCATAGAAACGTGTGTTTATATACATATCTCGGGAGGAACGCTAACCAACCCCGTGCGCCCTCACGGACACCGCAGGAAGACGTTGGTCTTGAGCCCCTCCCAAATGACCAAGCTTCTCAGCCGATCTCTAAGGGAGAGCTCAGCCGCCCTGCAGAGAAAACTCACTTTGGCTGCTTGTATCCGCAATCTTGTTCTTCCTGTCACGACCCAAAGCTCGAGACCATAGGTGAGGGTTGGAATGTAGAATGTAGATCGACCGGTAAATCGAGAACTTTGCCTTCCAGCTCAGGTCTCTCTTCACCACGACAGATGCAGCACCAATCTGCCTGTCCATCTCTATTTGTTTTTCCATATCGCCCACCCCTAATTTGTAACCTTAAAAAATACATTATCTTTTCCTCACTCGTGAACAAGACCCCAAGGTACTCTAACTCCTCCTAACTCCTCCACTTGAGGCAGGACCTCATCCCTGAGCTGAAGAAGGCATTCTACCCTTTTCTGACTCAAGACCATGGTCTTAGATTTAGAGAAACGGATTCTCATCCCAGCTGCTTCACACACTGGTGTGAGCTGGCTCGAGTGTATAAAATTTTTTTAAATCTCTTGCTATGTAAAAACTATAAATGCAAAAAATTCTAAATTTGATATTTCATAACATAATCGAGACTGATTTGTACTAAACACCCCAGGCAAATAGTCTTTTTTAGAAAAGTTTTTGTGTTTATTTATTTATTATTATTTAACTGGCATTTCAAGGGTAAAAAGCTTCAAACTGATTTAATTTTTTTATGTTTGAGCAGGGCTGAAGTTGTTCAGCAGATCTACAAAAAAATACATTTTTATAGCCACTTTTACAAGCGGATGTTTTTGTCCTCTAATGACTCCATCCATCCATCCATCCATCCATCCATCCATCCTCTGAACCCGCTTGTCCACGTGGGGTGGGGGGGGGCTGGTGCCTATGGGCAATCAGGCAGGGTACACCCTGGACAGAGAGTCAGGCCATCGCAGGGCAACACAGAGACACACAGGACAAGCTATCTCTCACACACACAATGAAGATAATGTTGTTCATAGAATTAAAATTCACGTTGAAGTTCAGATTATTTCATCAAGTCAGAGCTGTGGTTAGCTTGCTCATTTAAAACATGTAAAGTTTTTAGACCATGCCTCTTGAAAGAATCTGAATCAGGAATCGATATGAACCAAAATTGTTCAAATTCAAACGATGCCCAACTCTAAGAGACACCCTAAATGCCTGCCTTTATCCCCCGTGTGAAACCAGTTTAGTCAGCTGACTGTTCTGGTTACAAACACTCCTGTCTGGGTGGTGGTCAGAGAATTTGTCCAGATAATCAGAGGATGTCCTTACAAACAGATATGCAGAATCTTTTTACATCTCTATTATTCACTGTGTGTGTGTGTGTGTGTGTGTGCACGTTTGCAGAGGCTTCCTGATCCAGACGTGCATTGTGCTGAAGCACCTGTCTACAGACCCAGAGGCCTTGGTGAGCTCCCATTCTCCTCCTGCCAAGAGAGCCTGCCCAGACCTGGAGGTAAAACATCTACACACCTCTGCAGCTTGATCCAGACTTCAGCACGGTCCTGAAGCTGTGCAAACACCCACAGCTGCTGGATGAGGATTAGGCTTTACCGTTACTGGGCCATTTATGCGATCCATGTTCTATGTCAGGGGTGTCAAACTCATTTTAGCTCAGGGGCCACATTGAGGGAAATCTAGTCCCAAGTGGGCCGGACCGGTAAATAAAAAAAAAAAACTTCAGATTGTTTTCTTTGTTTTAATACAATCAATATAAAACAAGGCTGGAGCCTGAGGACAGTGTAGTACAAGTACAACACCTGAAGTGTACTTGAAAATTTGAAAAAATAAATAAATAAATCAACAAATAAAAAAGACATTCCTTAGTGATTCAAAGAGCTTACAGATCACATGGCTAGATCAGTTTCATGCAGCACTTAAAAGTATATTTGACTCATTCTACTTTACATCTTTTAGCTTTCACCAGCACATCAACATCAGAAGTCACATCCTGAGTGGCGGCCATCTTCAGGATGTGATTCACGTTCTTGTGTGAGCCTTGAGCGCAGCTTTGTTTTATTTACTCATTACAGAGGAAACTTGCTCACAAAGATACGTTTATTTTCACTCTACATTTTAAAGTATGAAAATAAAGTTTACACAACCATCTTGCGGGCCGGATTGAACCCGCTTGTTTGACACCCCTGTTCTATGTCCACCCTGCTCAGTTCTAGTTCAGACCTCTGGTTGCAATCAGAATCAGAAACATCCGATTAATAATCTGGATCTGTGAAAATGTCTTAGTCCAGATTAGGAGATGTGAAGCAGTGATCCAGCTGTGCAGGGATGATATACCTCTGACTGGTTAGTGACTAGGATTTGTGATTCATAAATGCTGTTTGGCATCACTATGGCAACCATCTTATTTACCCTGCTGTTTATTAGTGCTAGTGAGATTATATGGTACCTTTAGTAAAACATTTCCTAATTTTTTCCATCTGCATTTATTATCTTTTACCCTGCCAGGATTTTCAGTCTCCATCTCTGTCATGATATGATTTGACTTATGTTAATGGGTTTTATTTCCTTTTAAAAGTAACCACTCTCCTGCATTAACTTGTCCTTCCTTCTTGTTGGCCTTCCTCCCTCCCATCCAGCAGAAGAAACAGACAGGGAAAGTAAGGAAAGCACATCCTGTTCCACAGGTATTTTATACCCATCTTCCTCTACTAACCCCTTAACACCTTTTATTAATTCATTCATTTGTTATTGTCACCGACAGCAGAAGTGCTGTAGGACTGTCACACTAAATCAGTGGCTCTGTTAGGAATGATCTGTCCTTAAAGATAAAATCCTGAACTGGTTTCGAACTCGAGCGCCTGGCTACCGGGGTCGGCAGCACCTTACTCCAAACACATGTTTAATGGTTACCAGGACATGCACCTGGAGGTAGTTTTCCAGGAGCACTACTCAGTCTAAAACAGCTCTGTACAGCGTGGTTTCAATCAGCCCACCTGAGTGTAGGTTTGTTCCCACGCCAGCTCCATAACAGAAAGTGGGTGTGCACCTCAAAGGTGCGGCGGGAGGTTATGCTCCACTGAAATACAAAATGGTGGTGTTGCTGGATATTTAGCTCAGTTTTATGGGTTTTTACTGGTGCGTTTGTGTGTGTGTGTGTGTGTGAGAGAGAGAGAGAGAGAGAGAGAGAGAGAGAGAGAGAGAGAGAGAGAGAGAGAGAGAGAGAGAGAGAGAGAGAGAGAGAGAGAGAGAGAGAGAGAGAGAGAGAGAGAGAGAGAGAGAGAGAGAGAGAGAGAGAGAGAGAGAGAGAGAGAGAGAGAGAGAGAGAGAGAGAGAGAGAGAGAGAGAGAGAGAGAGAGAGAGAGAGAGAGAGAGAGAGAGAGAGAGAGAGAGAGAGAGAGAGAGAGAGAGAGAGAGAGAGAGAGAGAGAGAGAGAGAGAGAGAGAGAGAGAGAGAGAGAGAGAGAGAGAGAGAGAGAGAGAGAGAGCGAGAGCGAGAGAGAGAAAAAGATGGATGGAGTCGTGGAGGATGGCTGCTTATACTGAGCCAGGATTCTCTGGAGGTTTCTTCCTGTTAAAAGGGAGTTTTCCTCTCCACTGTCGCTGGATGCTTGCTTAGTATGAGGATTGCTGTAAAGACTCTGACACTAGTCAGTGACTTGATGCAACCTGCTGGGTTCCTTATATAGGAAACTTTTTACTGATTGGCTTAACTCGTTCACCGCCAATGAAGACTAAAGTCGTCATTTGCATTTTTTTACTGTGTGGGCGTCGGACGAGCCCCCGCACCGTGAGAACAAACATCCCAGCTCTAAAGCCGACCTTCGTCTGCATACGTCACACGTCACGTGATCAGAAAGTAGAAGGAGAACACTTGGGAACAGTGGTGTGGTGGAGCTGCATCGGTCTGAGTATTGCTCCTGGAAAAACACCTTAGCATGCCCACTTAGCCAGGAGAGGCTCGTCCAAATGATGGAAACACCATTTTCTACCTTGAGATGAACTTGTTCCAACACGAAGCAGCTAAATTAGAGAACGCTGAATAACTTTCAAACACTTCCCTGGAAAAACCCACGGTAGCTATGATGCTGCATGATTCCATTCTCACAAGCAGCCGTTGAAATTCAAACCAAGACCCGACTCTGGGCTCCATGAGTCAACAACAAATGTCTGGATTCGTATTGGAGTGAAAATCCATTTTGACAGAAGGGCTTTTATCCACGCTGCACCTGCAGGTCACCTGACAAATCTTTGTTGGTGATGCTATTAGTTAAAACTTCAACCTTTATCTTTTCAGTAGGATCACCTAAAGACACACCTAGATATTTATCAATCTTCTTCACTGTGTCAGGCGGATGGATAAAAGCATTCAGTTCTCGAACAAAGGCCACATTCCATATTGTGGCTCCAACGTGATGGAAGCTTATTATCATTTAACAGCTTAAGAGTTTTTTTGTTCCTTCTGCTCATGTTTAAAGGAACAATATGTAAGAATTCTATAGTCTTAACGTTTCAATGATGTTAGACAGGAAGGTCACACAGAAATGGGTTTTATTTACCAGATGGCTGGGGGGTTGCTAGTTTTTCTCCTTTCAAAGAAGAAAGAAATATGAACAAAGTTACTGTTTACTTCAGTGAGTTTGATGCGTCTTGGGCAAGCAAACTGCTACGCTGGGAAATTCACTTTTCCCAGCTTCCACCCAGCATTCAAACGCACCATGTACGCACGAATCAGTCAGGTGAGAAAAGAGTCTCAAAAGGATTTTTGTACTTGTGAACTGATTTGTGTGTAATGTAATTTTGTCGGTGTGTACCAGGTCATTTGTGTGTGTGTGTGTGTGTGTGTGTGTGTGTGTGTGTGTGTGTGTGTTTAAGGATTTGTATGTGTAGGAGATGAAGTTGCACACGAAATGGTGAACACAAGTTACAGATCAAAAGTTACGCATGCTTAGATCTATCTACACACACAAATCTAGATGGACACAGATCCTTTGAGACTTTTTTCTCCCCATAGACCTGTATTATGCTATTTTACACCTTCCAGAGCAGAGATTGGCCCAGTAAATAATAAAATATTGCAGTGTGCACCATCAGGATGTTAATTCGGCACTTTTTCTTCTACTCTGCAAGGATTTCTTTGGTAAGAAAGGTTTCTTTACCTGTCCTGACAGTTTTGGCTACTTCTCACCTGACTGATTTGTGCGTACATGGTGCGTTGGAACAGGTTAAGTTAAATGTCGTTATTGAACATTCTTGCAGCGGAGAACCCAGAGTTCTTCTCTCAAGCTGTGTTTCATTCCTACCACATCTATGCTGATGATATTCAGCTCTATATGTCCTTCATGCCACACCAGTTGGACAGGCTGGCCACACTTGTACTCTGCCTGACCCAGATCAGTAACTGGCTGTCCAGCAACTTTCTTGTCTTAAATGCTAACAAGACGGAGACCCTGATCGCTGCATCCCCGGAACTTCAGCCAAAAATCGAGCAGGAAATTGCCTCTTTTTGCCCTTCAGCCAAGGCCAACATTAGAAACCTGGGAGTTATTTTTGATCCAGCTTTAAGTTTAGACTCACACGTCAAAACCATCTCCCGCTCTTGTTTCTTCCAACTGAGAAACATTTCAAAAGTCCGTAAACTGGTTTCTACTGCAGATCTGGAAAAAATCATCCATGCCTTTGTGTCATCACGCTTAGACTACTGTAACGCTCTTTTTACTGGTCTCAGCAAAACCTCCCTCTCACGCCTTCAAGCCATCCAAAATGCAGCAGCCAGACTCCTAACCAAATCCAGCAGACGAGCTCACATCGCTCCAGGTTTACAGTCCCTCCACTGGCTCCCGGTAGAATATAGAATACAGTTTAAAGTTTTAGTCCTGACCTATAGAGCTCTTAACAACCAGGCTCCAAGCTACCTATCTGAGCTTTTATCCCCACACACCACCTCTCGGAACCTTAGATCCACATCTGAAAACCTGCTGGCTGTTCCTCGAACCAGACTGAAAACCAAAGGGGACAGGGCCTTTCAGACTATTGCCCCCAGACTTTGGAACAGTCTACCTTCAAATCTCCGTCTCTCTAACACTGTAGAGGTCTTTAAAAATCATCTAAAAACTCACCTTTTCATCCAGGCGTTCCCTCCCTAAATATTCTAAAAGATGGCTTTGTTCTTGTTCACACCTTGACTTTGTTTTTACTCCTGATTTTGGTCACTATTGTTGTCACTGCTATTGTTTTTATGATGTTTTTATTGGTTTGAGGTATTTGCCCTGATCTTTACTCAAGTTGTACAGCGCTTTGTGATTTATATCAGTGAAAGGCGCTCTATAAATAAACTTTACTTACTTACTTACTTCATTACGATAATTGCAGGAAGCAATCAGAATTCTGAGTAAGTAGGTTTACTGTTTAAGAAGGATGTTTATTGCCTTGATTTATTGGTTTTAGCTATAAAAGTAAACAAGGTAGAGCCATAAACTATTGACTTACTGATCCAGTCCAAGAGCAAGCGAACCACTTAAAGGAATTAGGAGGACATGTACTTCGCCGTGCTACAACCATATCCCTCTGCCTGCTCTGTTCAAGGAGCCACGTCATGCTTTTTTAAATCTCTGAGAGCAAAGGAAGGCACGATACATGATGAAATATTACTGTTGGCACTACTGAGATGTCATTCATTTTAAATATGAGGTATTTTTGTCAGCCCGTATTTATTCCTGGAAATGAAAACGGTCTGTTTCGTTGAAACTTTGCCCACTCCCGCTGCGGCTAAACGCAACAGCAGGGCTGCTGGTGTACTGGGCTTGGTAGTCCAGTAGTTTAAGCGTCTGCCTTTCACCTTGTTTTGCCATCTGCTGACGCCAGTTTGACTGCAGCAATTTATTTAGCCAGGTGAAGCTGATTTTATTTATTTATATTTTAGTTTTATTGAATATTTTCTGCAAAAACATTTTGCGTCTCTAAACATTTTTGAATTTGGTGATTTCCAAACAGCGTTTTGTTTCATACTCTGCTCACCTCACATGAACTCGTACTGGCTAAATAAAGAAAGAAAACATATATACAGATTAGTCCTTTTATTTGAAACGGTTTACCAACTAAGGGTTGAAAACATAAAACTGACGAGTGTAACAAAAAAGAAGGAAAAGGTTACTGCTGTGATTGGGAGTTGAACCTGTGCAAAAATCAGTCGGTTACTCTAACCACTGAGCTACAAGGTCAGTTACCAAACAGTCGCTTCAGACGCACGTCCTGTGCTGGCCATTACGTGCATTATTGTGGACAGGACACGTGGATTTTACGGTGGTGTTTTGTCCCCAGCGCAGAAGTAAGTAGTCAGAATTATACACTCTGCTACTGGTGGAAGTTTAAAGCAGCCATCTGTGACGTAAAGGTCTTATTCTCAACTGCAGCACGAAATCAACCGCTCTATTCCCGCTACTGGGAGAAAATGGGCATTAGTGACTTACTTCCTGGAGAGGCGGGTGTCAGATCTGAGACTAGCTTCAGGAGGAGGAGCAGGGCCTGATGACACACTTGGGCTACTTTCTCCTAAATGGAGTTCTGAAATTTAATTAGAAAAAAATTGAAGTTGAGTAAAAATATATGAATGCAGCCAAAAAGGGTTTGGGTGTATTTCTCACGAGGAAATGACAATATAACACGGTAAAAGCCCAAAAAAGTAAGTTTTTTCATGATATAGATCCTTTAAATCATTCTAAACATCTGATTTTCCTCCATGCTAACTCATGAAACTGACCACCAGCCTTCATTAGGATTCTGTTCTTTATGAACCCTGGAGCTGAAGTATCTCAGTGACCAATAGAATAAAACACTTCCCACAGGTACTCTGGTGCTTTAGGCCTTCTCCAACAACACTACTCAGCATGACTCGGGGAGGGTTCAGTACCACCCCCCGGGTCGCTGGTTGCTCCGGATCTGCTGCCTGCAGCCATTTCCTGGTTCAGAGTCTGACAAAAAGACATAAACCTGAGCTGAATGTCCAGCAACACCACCATTTTTCAGCTGAGTTGTTTTTGTGTAGCATACAGATCAGCAGAATTACTGATCACCTCATGCTATTGTCTCGAGTAAAGATGCACCCACTTTTTGTCACGAGCTGACAGAGAAGACGAACTACTCTGAGGTGAGCTGAGTTAACCCACGCTGTGCTGCACAGTTTTAGGCTGAGTAGTGCTGTTGGAAAAGGCCTAGATCTGTTTGTGACGTGTGAGTGCCGTCGCTTGTTGTCTTTGGCGCTCGGCGACTAACATGCATATCTTTTTTTATAACTGAGGACTGTTTCGTTTCACCAGACATGTTTCATCCAGTGGATGTCTCTGTTGTTTATACCAGGTGCCGTGGAACCCGGATGTGGACTTGTGTTGGCACATGCTGATGAAAGGTGCTTCGGACGAGTGTGAGCCCGAGTGGTGTGAATCTGAAGATCCTCTTTTTATTTTGTACACCAGCGGCTCAACCGGCAAACCAAAGGTAGCTCACACACACACACAACTAATGTATGACTCTTAAACATTACTGTTTACTAAAAGTGCCTTAAAAATCAATTCTCTTCCCAGTTGCATTTATTACTTCTTAAGATTCACAATCGATTCATAAAGATTTGGTATCAATCTTGTCTGAAAGCTTTTAAAGCTGAGCGTCCCTGAACGCATCTTCGCTGGAGCTAGCTGTGCTGCTCCGTTCTGTGCCCTCCTGCGCTGCAATCTGCTGAAATACGACCGAGACTTACCTTTATTATTATCACGGGAGCATTTTATGAGTCAAGAAGTCACTTCCATCGTGTTTTATAATGTTCCTGTTTAGTTTGAGTGTTTCATGCCGACTGCACCATGCATAATTCTCACTTGTTAAGACTAATTAGTGCCTGTTAGTCTTCTGGTTCAATGATAAATGTTACTGGTTTATGTGAAAACATGCTACTGAATATTAATAAACTTGTTTATTAGTTTAAGATGTTTCACATTTACTGACGCATTGTATTCTCTTTTACTCTGCTTCTTCAGACCACACACACACATTTACACGCACATAAAGAAAGAAAATGTTTTCTATAGCGCCTCTCAAGATAAAAATCATGAGGTGCTTCACAAAAACAAAAAATAAAGGTATAAAGTATAAAAAATTCTAGCCCGTTATTATAATATTATTATTATTATATCATATTATATTATATTATATTATATTATAATAGCCCAAGTTAAACAGGAGTTATACTAAAAATAATTAACCTACCTTTTTAGACCGTCAGAAAAATTGTGAAAACCGTGATTTTGTGATCTGTGAGAAGAGAAAACATGAGTTCCCATTGCTGTTGGTGGAAATTCACATATTCAGCAGATGATCTGTCACCTTTGACCTTTAGCCTGGTGCTGCACAACCAGTAGACTTTTGGGCCATTCCCATCTGTACCGGGTCGGCCCGGGCCGGGTAGCCCCAGTCGGCCCCAGCCTGGCCCGGTTGATTCCACACATCCTTGTCTTAAGCCCATGTGGGCTGATTCTACCCACCAATCAGAGGCTTGCTCTAATGGAAGGTGTGAATGGGCTGATTCTACCCACCAATCAGAGGCTTGCTCTAATGGAAGGTGTGAATTTGCTGTCAGCAGTGGGTGTGTCGGCCCTGGTCGGCCTGAAGCAGACTCCCTCGAGAAGAGGGTTGAGAATGAGCCTTGGTTGGCCCGGAAAAATACCAGGCCACCCAGATATGTAAACAACCTACGCTACCCGGCCCGGGCCGACCCGGTACAGGTGGGAATGGGGCTTTTGGTCACTGGACCTCAGGGACCTGCTGGGGGTGTAGGGACTAAGAAGATCACCAATGTAAGATGGTGCTTGTCCATGTAAGGCCCTATAGACCAGAACCAGGATCTTGAAATGAACCCTGAAGTTGACTGGCAGCCAGTGAAGCTGGAGGAGAAGCGGGGTGATGTGGGTGTGTTTGGAGGACTTGGTCAGAAAGCACAGGCATTCTGAACCACCTGTAGACGGTTCAGGGAGGTTCTGCTCAGACACGTGAAAAGAGAGTTACAGTAGTCTAAGCGTGAGGAGATGAAGGTGTGGAGAACTGTCTCAAGTTCAGAGCGGGACAGAATGGGACTCAGCTTAGCAACGTTCCTGAGATGGAGCACTCTGGAGAGGGTTCTTGTCCAGGATATCCCTGTTTTTGGACGTGTTCATTGTTCCCCTGACCGCAACCAGTCGTCCTGTCCCTGCAGCTGAAAAACTGCCCCACTGCATGATGCTGCCACCGCCATACTTCACTGTGGGGACTGTATTGGACAAGATATTAACAGTGCCTGGTTTGCACCACCCTAACCTCTTAGAATTAAGGTCAGAAAGTTTTATCTTGGTCTCACCAGACCAGAGAGTCTTATTTCTCACCATCTTGGGGCCCTTCAGGTATCTTTTAGCAAACTTCCATGCTGGATTTCATGTGTCTTGCACTGAGTAGAAGCTTCCTACGGGCCACTCTGCCATAAAGCCCTGACTGGTGGAGAGCTGCAGTGAAGGTTGAGTTTCTACAACATTCTCGCATCTCCATCTCTGGAGCTCAGCCACCCTGATCTTTGGTTTCTTCTTTACCTCTCTGACCAAGGCTCTTCTCTCCTGGTAGCTCAGTTTGGCCGGAAATCCTGCTCTGGGAAGGGTTCTGGTCATCTCAAATGTATTCCATTCAAAGATCATGGAGACAACCGTGTTCTAAAGGTTCCTAAGTGCAGCAAAGATGTTTTGTAACCATGGCCAGATCCGTTCCTTGCTGTTCAGGCAGTACATTTGACCTCACCATTCTCATTTGCTCTGACATGCGTTGTGAGCTGTAAGCTACGGTACAGGTGTGTGGCTTCAGTCCAGTCAGTATAATCAAATGCAGCTGGACTCCAATGAAGGTGTAGGATCCTCTCAAGGATGATCAGTAGAAATGGAAAGCACCCGAGTTGAATGTATGAGCATCAAAGCGAAGGGTTAGGGTTACTAAGGGTTACTTGAATACTAAGGATAATGTGATACTTCAGTTTGTGTTTTTTAGTAAATCTGCATACATTTATAAAATACTGTGTTTTTCTGTCAGTGTGGAACGCTGTGTGTACATTAATGTGGAAAAAATGAATTGAATTGATTTCAGCAAATGTCTAACAGAGTGAAAATTTGACGAGGGTCTGAATAGCTTTCGTACTCACTGTAAATGTTACTATAAATATGCAGGCACACACACTGACAGGACAGAGGAGTCCTACTCAGTCCCATTGGACACGTTTGTGTTTCTCTGCTCAGGGAGTTCTTCACACAGTCAGTGGCTACATGCTCTACACCGCCACCACCTTTAAGCTGGTGTTTGACCACCAACCTGATGACATCTACTGGTGCACTGCAGACATCGGCTGGATAACCGGACACTCCTACATTACTTATGGCCCTCTGGCCAATGGGGCCACCAGCGTCCTGGTGAGGAAAGATGCTCTCTTGTATTTACAAACTCAAAACTGTCTGAGGAACAAAGATTAGATATAATCTGGTAACATTTACTTTTCCACTGGTTCCAGCTTTGTCTTCTCATGCTTGATTTGGTTTTGATGTTACTGTAACAGTTCTAAAAATGTTTTCATGTTAACATCTTTGTCTCCCTGGTAGTACCAATATACAGTGATCCCTTGTTTATCACGGTAGATGCGTTCCAGACCTGGCCGCGATATGTGAAAATCCGCGACGTAGGGACACCATATTTACAGTACAGTACTATATTGAATTATCGTATGATCACATTCTCTTTTTGTGGGTAAAACTCAAGAAAAAAAATTTTTTACTTGTTTTTTTTATAGTTTTATTACAAAAAGTGCATTTTATGATTAAATTGATGAAAAAACCAGGAATTTCTTGATATTTCATATAGAAAAATACCGCAAATCGGCGAATTTCCCTTGAATAATGCTCCAAAGAAAAAATCTGCTAAGTCGTGAATCTGCTATAAACGAACCGCGAAGTAGCGAGGGATCACTGTACACTCACTTTTATGGGAGTTTTACCGTCTTGGTGCAGAGCACCACTTCTACTGACTGTCTCGTTACTCCCATTTAATTTATTCATTTACATTTGTTCTACTTTTATACTTTTAAGTAGTTTTGAAACCAGTAATTTAAAATCTCACTCGAGTAAAGGGCTTGTAAAGATACAAGAGTTATTTTCAACGCTACTATCTATACTTCTGAGTAATGAGTGGGAATACTTTTGACACCTCTGCTTTGACCGATCCAGTGCACCACATCTATTGTCCTGTGTTGAGTTTGTAGGCCTGTAAACATACGAGTTCAAAGACTGCAGACATGTGAGCAAGTCCCACACCTGCAGATGTCCAAGGACTTGTCACACGCCTTCAGGTGTCTGAGAACGTGTCACACACCTGCATGTGTGAGGGACCTGTAGCGCTGATTTCTATCCTGATGTGTGTGTTCCAGTTTGAGGGTCTGCCTACGTACCCTGATGTGAGCCGAATGTGGGACATCGTGGACAAATACCATGTTACCAAGTTCTACACGGCTCCGACCGCCATCAGGCTGCTGATGAAATTTGGCAATGAACCTGTTCAGAAGTGAGTGAAGAATTTTCATGAATTATGTCTGTTTCTTTTCGTTACATCAAGACTACTTTGTTTAATATTTACAGTGGGATGGGAACGTTTGGGCAGCCTTGTTAATCTTCACGATTTTTCTGTATAAATTGTTGGTTATTACGGTAACATTTCCAGTTCAATATCTCATAAAGGACGAACACACAGTGATATGTGAGAAATGAAACAAAGTTCATGGGGTTTACAGAAAGTGTCCAATAACTGTTTAAAGAGCAAGTCGCACCAAAATCAACATTTTTTCTGCTGGTAACTTGTATAAATGAGTGTTTAATAGTGTTACATATGTGTGTAGTCATAATTTCTGCATTTTGATGCATTTTCATCAAAAGTATCAAATTCTTCTGGAAGCGCCTGACGATCGCACAAGAGTCAATGAAATGGTAAATGGCCTGTATCTGATATAGCGCCTTCTAGAGCCCTGGAACCCCCCAAGGCGCTTTACAACACAATCAGTCATTCACCCATTCACTCTGTAGTGTTGATGATTGCTACATATTTATTAAAATGACCAATAAGATGTGATGATTCCATATAAATATGAAATATCAATCTGATTGATCTTTCAGTGTTTAATGAGAAGATTCTAGTTACTTTACTTATTCAGGGAACTTGTTTATTCAGGGACCATGTTTATTCAGGGAGTATGTTTATTCAGGGACCATGTTTATTCAGGGAGTATGTTTATTCAGGGAGTATGTTTATTCAGGGACCATGTTTATTCAGGGACCATGTTTATTCAGGGACTATGTTTATTCAGGGACCATGTTTATTCAGGGACCATGTTTATTCAGGGACCATGTTTATTCAGGGACCATGTTTATTCAGGGAGTATGTTTATTCAGGGAGTATGTTTATTCAGGGACCATGTTTATTCAGGGTGTATGTTTATTCAGGGACCATGTTTATTCAGGGACCATGTTTATTCAGGGAGTATGTTTATTCAGGGACCATGTTTATTCAGGGACCATGTTTATTCAGGGAGTATGTTTATTCAGGGAGTATGTTTATTCAGGGACCATGTTTATTCAGGGACCATGTTTATTCAGGGACCATGTTTATTCAGGGACCATGTTTATTCAGGGAGTATGTTTATTCAGGGAGTATGTTTATTCAGGGAACATGTTTATTCAGGGAGTATGTTTATTCAGGGACCATGTTTATTCAGGGACCATGTTTATTCAGGGACCATGTTTATTCAGGGACCATGTTTATTCAGGGAGTATGTTTATTCAGGGAGTATGTTTATTCAGGGAACATGTTTATTCAGGGAGTATGTTTATTCAGGGACCATGTTTATTCAGGGACCATGTTTATTCAGGGACCATGTTTATTCAGGGAGTATGTTTATTCAGGGACCATGTTTATTCAGGGAGTATGTTTATTCAGGGACCATGTTTATTCAGGGACCATGTTTATTCAGGGACCATGTTTATTCAGGGACCATGTTTATTCAGGGTCCATGTTTATTCAGGGACCATGTTTATTCAGGGACCATGTTTATTCAGGGACCATGTTTATTCAGGGAGTATGTTTATTCAGGGACCATGTTTATTCAGGGAGTATGTTTATTCAGGGAGTATGTTTATTCAGGGACCATGTTTATTCAGGGACCATGTTTATTCAGGGACCATGTTTATTCAGGGAGTATGTTTATTCAGGGACCATGTTTATTCAGGGACCATGTTTATTCAGGGACCATGTTTATTCAGGGTCCATGTTTATTCAGGGACCATGTTTATTCAGGGACCATGTTTATTCAGGGACCATGTTTATTCAGGGAGTATGTTTATTCAGGGAGTATGTTTATTCAGGGAACATGTTTATTCAGGGACCATGTTTATTCAGGGACCATGTTTATTCAGGGACCATGTTTATTCAGGGACCATGTTTATTCAGGGAGTATGTTTATTCAGGGACCATGTTTATTCAGGGAGTATGTTTATTCAGGGACCATGTTTATTCAGGGACCATGTTTATTCAGGGACCATGTTTATTCAGGGACCATGTTTATTCAGGGAGTATGTTTATTCAGGGAGTATGTTTATTCAGGGACCATGTTTATTCAGGGACCATGTTTATTCAGGGAGTATGTTTATTCAGGGAGTATGTTTATTCAGGGAGTATGTTTATTCAGGGAGTATGTTTATTCAGGGAGTATGTTTATTCAGGGACCATGTCTATTCAGGGACCATGTTTATTCAGGGACCATGTTTATTCAGGGACCATGTTTATTCAGGGACCATGTTTATTCAGGGTCCATGTTTATTCAGGGACCATGTTTATTCAGGGACCATGTTTATTCAGGGACCATGTTTATTCAGGGAGTATGTTTATTCAGGGAGTATGTTTATTCAGGGACCATGTTTATTCAGGGACCATGTTTATTCAGGGAGTATGTTTATTCAGGGAGTATGTTTATTCAGGGACCATGTTTATTCAGGGAGTATGTTTATTCAGGGAGTATGTTTATTCAGGGAGTATGTTTATTCAGGGACCATGTTTATTCAGGGACCATGTTTATTCAGGGACCATGTTTATTCAGGGACCATGTTTATTCAGGGACCATGTTTATTCAGGGACCATGTTTATTCAGGGTCCATGTTTATTCAGGGACCATGTTTATTCAGGGACCATGTTTATTCAGGGACCATGTTTATTCAGGGAGTATGTTTATTCAGGGACCATGTTTATTCAGGGACCATGTTTATTCAGGGAGTATGTTTATTCAGGGAGTATGTTTATTCAGGGACCATGTTTATTCAGGGAGTATGTTTATTCAGGGAGTATGTTTATTCAGGGAGTATGTTTATTCAGGAACCATGTTTATTCAGGGACCATGTTTATTCAGGGACCATGTTTATTCAGGGACCATGTTTATTCAGGGACCATGTTTATTCAGGGAGTATGTTTATTCAGGGACCATGTTTATTCAGGGACCATGTTTATTCAGGGAGTATGTTTATTCAGGGACCATGTTTATTCAGGGAGTATGTTTATTCAGGGACCATGTTTATTCAGGGACCATGTTTATTCAGGGAGTATGTTTATTCAGGGAGTATGTTTATTCAGGGACCATGTTTATTCAGGGACCATGTTTATTCAGGGAGTATGTTTATTCAGGGGGTATGTTTATTCAGGGAGTATGTTTATTCAGGGAGTATGTTTATTCAGGGACCATGTTTATTCAGGGACCATGTTTATTCAGGGAGTATGTTTATTCAGGGACCATGTTTATTCAGGGACCATGTTTATTCAGGGACCATGTTTATTCAGGGAGTATGTTTATTCAGGGACCATGTTTATTCAGGGACCATGTTTATTCAGGGACCATGTTTATTCAGGGAGTATGTTTATTCAGGGACCATGTTTATTCAGGGAGTATGTTTATTCAGGGACCATGTTTATTCAGGGACCATGTTTATTCAGGGAGTATGTTTATTCAGGGAGTATGTTTATTCAGGGACCATGTTTATTCAGGGACCATGTTTATTCAGGGAGTATGTTTATTCAGGGACCATGTTTATTCAGGGACCATGTTTATTCAGGGACCATGTTTATTCAGGGACCATGTTTATTCAGGGACCATGTTTATTCAGGGAACATGTTTATTCAGGGACCATGTTTATTCAGGGAGTATGTTTATTCAGGGAGTATGTTTATTCAGGGACCATGTTTATTCAGGGACCATGTTTATTCAGGGAGTATGTTTATTCAGGGACCATGTTTATTCAGGGACCATGTTTATTCAGGGACCATGTTTATTCAGGGACCATGTTTATTCAGGGACCATGTTTATTCAGGGAACATGTTTATTCAGGGACCATGTTTATTCAGGGAGTATGTTTATTCAGGGACCATGTTTATTCAGGGACCATGTTTATTCAGGGACCATGTTTATTCAGGGAGTATGTTTATTCAGGGACCATGTTTATTCAGGGACCATGTTTATTCAGGGACCATGTTTATTCAGTGAGTATGTTTATTCAGGGACCATGTTTATTCAGGGACCATGTTTATTCAGGGACCATGTTTATTCAGGGAGTATGTTTATTCAGGGACCATGTTTATTCAGGGAGTATGTTTATTCAGGGACCATGTTTATTCAGGGACCATGTTTATTCAGGGACCATGTTTATTCAGGGACCATGTTTATTCAGGGACCATGTTTATTCAGGGAGTATGTTTATTCAGGGACCATGTTTATTCAGGGACCATGTTTATTCAGGGACCATGTTTATTCAGGGACCATGTTTATTCAGGGACCATGTTTATTCAGGGACCATGTTTATTCAGGGAGTATGTTTATTCAGGGACCATGTTTATTCAGGGACCATGTTTATTCAGGGAGTATGTTTATTCAGGGAGTATGTTTATTCAGGGACCATGTTTATTCAGGGACCATGTTTATTCAGGGAGTATGTTTATTCAGGGAGTATGTTTATTCAGGGACCATGTTTATTCAGGGAGTATGTTTATTCAGGGAGTATGTTTATTCAGGGAGTATGTTTATTCAGGGACCATGTTTATTCAGGGACCATGTTTATTCAGGGACCATGTTTATTCAGGGTCCATGTTTATTCAGGGACCATGTTTATTCAGGGACCATGTTTATTCAGGGACCATGTTTATTCAGGGAGTATGTTTATTCAGGGAGTATGTTTATTCAGGGACCATGTTTATTCAGGGACCATGTTTATTCAGGGAGTATGTTTATTCAGGGAGTATGTTTATTCAGGGACCATGTTTATTCAGGGAGTATGTTTATTCAGGGAGTATGTTTATTCAGGGAGTATGTTTATTCAGGGACCATGTTTATTCAGGGACCATGTTTATTCAGGGACCATGTTTATTCAGGGAGTATGTTTTTTCAGGGACCATGTTTATTCAGGGACCATGTTTATTCAGGGACCATGTTTATTCAGGGACCATGTTTATTCAGGGACCATGTTTATTCAGGGTCCATGTTTATTCAGGGACCATGTTTATTCAGGGACCATGTTTATTCAGGGAGTATGTTTATTCAGGGAGTATGTTTATTCAGGGAGTATGTTTATTCAGGGACCATGTTTATTCAGGGAGTATGTTTATTCAGGGAGTATGTTTATTCAGGGACCATGTTTATTCAGGGAGTATGTTTATTCAGGGAGTATGTTTATTCAGGGAGTATGTTTATTCAGGAACCATGTTTATTCAGGGACCATGTTTATTCAGGGACCATGTTTATTCAGGGACCATGTTTATTCAGGGAACATGTTTATTCAGGGAGCATGTTTATTCAGGGACCATGTTTATTCAGGGACCATGTTTATTCAGGGACCATGTTTATTCAGGGAGTATGTTTATTCAGGGACCATGTTTATTCAGGGAGTATGTTTATTCAGGGACCATGTTTATTCAGGGACCATGTTTATTCAGGGAGTATGTTTATTCAGGGACCATGTTTATTCAGGGACCATGTTTATTCAGGGAGTATGTTTATTCAGGGAGTATGTTTATTCAGGGAGTATGTTTATTCAGGGACCATGTTTATTCAGGAACCATGTTTATTCAGGGAGTATGTTTATTCAGGGACCATGTTTATTCAGGGACCATGTTTATTCAGGGACCATGTTTATTCAGGGAGTATGTTTATTCAGGGACCATGTTTATTCAGGGACCATGTTTATTCAGGGACCATGTTTATTCAGGGAGTATGTTTATTCAGGGAGTATGTTTATTCAGGGACCATGTTTATTCAGGGACCATGTTTATTCAGGGAGTATGTTTATTCAGGGAGTATGTTTATTCAGGGACCATGTTTATTCAGGGACCATGTTTATTCAGGGAGTATGTTTATTCAGGGACCATGTTTATTCAGGGACCATGTTTATTCAGGGACCATGTTTATTCAGGGACCAGGACCATGTTTATTCAGGGACCATGTTTATTCAGGGACCATGTTTATTCAGGGAACATGTGTTTATTCAGGGACCATGTTTATTCAGGGAGTATGTTTATTCAGGGACCATGTTTATTCAGGGACCATGTTTATTCAGGGAGTATGTTTATTCAGGGACCATGTTTATTCAGGGACCATGTTTATTCAGGGACCATGTTTATTCAGGGACCATGTTTATTCAGGGACCATGTTTATTCAGGGAACATGTTTATTCAGGGACCATGTTTATTCAGGGAGTATGTTTATTCAGGGACCATGTTTATTCAGGGAGTATGTTTATTCAGGGACCATGTTTATTCAGGGACCATGTTTATTCAGGGACCATGTTTATTCAGTGAGTATGTTTATTCAGGGACCATGTTTATTCAGGGACCATGTTTATTCAGGGACCATGTTTATTCAGGGAGTATGTTTATTCAGGGACCATGTTTATTCAGGGAGTATGTTTATTCAGGGACCATGTTTATTCAGGGACCATGTTTATTCAGGGACCATGTTTATTCAGGGACCATGTTTATTCAGGGAGTATGTTTATTCAGGGACCATGTTTATTCAGGGACCATGTTTATTCAGGGACCATGTTTATTCAGGGACCATGTTTATTCAGGGACCATGTTTATTCAGGGAGTATGTTTATTCTGGGAGTATGTTTTTTAAAGAAGAATTGTAATTCGCTACATTTTAAATCATGTCCGTTTCTGAGTAAAAACAAACTATAGGCTTAATAAATTAAAGACATTGCGAGTAGCAGCATCGGAACAGAAAGAGACACCTGCATGAGCGCCACGTCTAAACCATGGGGGGTGCGGGGGTGTACACTTCTGCTCCAAAACATCAGTTCAGTCCCTGTGAGTCACTCGCTGTTTACCTCCTCTCTCCCTCCTCTCCTGTGGGTTGCAACCCGCACCTTCGTGCACCGGTGTGACGTCATCAGGATTCAGCTCGGTTCGGTAGCCGAACTCGGTTCCGTGTTTGAAATATGTTTCCCTACCGCTCCGCACGGAAGCGGCAGAATAATAACGTTTAGCGCTCATAACAAGCGGATTCTCAGCGCTTTGCTCATAAAACAGAAGACCTGCAGGCCTCCGTGAGTTAAAGCATCCTGATACTGTTCAGGTGTAAACATTGTGCTCCATCCCTGAGTTTGAACTCAGAAGATGCTTCTTGATGCCACAGATATGTGATGCTTTAGCTTGTTTCTTTATTTTACTCCAGAATAAGAGATTAAATTACTACTAAAGCAGTTCAATGTAGTTAAATTAGTCATTCACATGATTCTAGCATGCTACTGTGTGTGTGTGTGTGTGTGTGTGTGTGTGTGTGTGTGTGTGTGTGTGTGTGTGTGTGTGTGCGTGCGTGCGTGCGTGCGTGCGTGCGTGTGTGTGCACCAGACTGGGAAGAGTGAATCTACAATAGGCAAGCAGCTTGGTGTGAAAAAATCAACTGTGGGAGCAATTATCAGAAAATGGAAGACATACAAGACCACTGATAATCTCCCTCGATCTGGGGCTCCACGCAAGATCTCATCCCGTGGGGTCAAAATGATCATGAGAACGGTGAGCAAGAATCCCAGAACCACACGGGGGGACCTGGTGAATGACCTGCAGAGAGCTGGGACCACAGTAACAAAGGTCACCATCAGTAACACACTACAACGGCAGGGAATCAAATCCTGCAGTGCCAGAGGTGTTCTGCTGCTGAAGCCAGTGCATGTCCAGGCCCATCTGAAGTTTGCCAGGGAGCACATGGATGATACAGCAGAGGATTGGGAGAATGTCATGTGGTCAGATGAAACCAAAGTAGAACTTTTTGGTATAAACTCAACTCGTCGTGTTTGGAGGAAGAAGAATACTGAGTTGCATCCCAAGAACACCATACCTACTGGGAAGCATGGGGGTGGGAACATCATGCTTTGGGGCTGTTTTTCTGCTAAGGGGACAGGACGACTGATCCGTGTTAAGGACAGAATGAATGGGGGCCATGTATCGTGAGATTCTGAGCCAAAACCTCCTTCCATCAGTGAGAGCTTTGAAGATGAAACGTGGCTGGGTCTTCCAACACGACAATGATCCCAAACACACCGCCCGGGCAACAAAGGAGTGGCTCCGTAAGAAGCATTTGAAAGTCCTGGAGTGGCCTAGCCAGTCTCCAGACCTCAACCCCATAGAAAATCTGTGGAGGGAGTTGAAAGTCCGTGTTGCTCAGCGACAGCCCCAAAACATCACTGCTCTCGAGAAGATCTGCATGGAGGAATGGGCCAAAATACCAGCTACTGTGTGTGCAAACCTGGTAAAGACCTATAGTAATCGTTTGACCTCTGTTATTGCCAACAAAGGTTATGTTACAAAGTATTGAGTTGAATTTTTGTTATTGACCAAATACTTATTTTCCACCCTGATTTACAAATAAATTCTTTAAAAATCCTGCCATGTGAATTCATGGATTATTTTTCACATTCTGTCTCTCACAGTTGAAGTGTACCTATGATGTAAATTACTGACCTCTGTCATCATTTTAAGTGGGAGAACTTGCACAATCGGTGGCTGACTAAATACTTTTTGCCCCACTGTATATTTAACATCAGTACGTAAAAACATTTCAAACACTATGGCAACAAATGCTCCAGATAAGTGTGTACAGCACCTTTACCAGCTTCTAGCATGGACCCTCTTGTTCTATTGAAGAGACCACCTGATGTCCTGCAGCAGTAGGGAGTAGCTTTCTGCTAAGGGTTAGGGTAGCTACATGTCTGAGTCTTCAACAGTTGGATCTCCTCTGCTGTTACTCACTACTTCTGCTTTTTTCTGGGTGTTTTCATCACGTTGCCAAACAACGGTTTTAATCTGTGTGACACTCTGTCTTTAGGTACAAGAGGAAGTCTCTGAAGGTTTTGGGAACAGTGGGAGAGCCCATAAACCCTGAGGCTTGGCTGTGGTACTATTCCGTGGTGGGAGAGAAAAGATGTCCTGTGGTCGACACCTTCTGGCAGACAGAAACCGTCAGTAATCATCTCGTCTACATGCCAACATTTACATGCTAACGCAGGATTTCCAAAACAATCTGTAAAAATACTGTTGTGAACAGCACATTTAGACCCAACTGGCTGTAGTAATGGTGTACAGCCTGTGTGTGGTGCTGCTGTGCTGAAATACACCAGCAACTGCTGTAAGACCCCAACCAGAAATCCCGGGAGGTCTAACACAAGAAAGGTGATTAAAACAGACCAGAAACAAATCACCTTTAGTAAAACTATTTATAACAAAAAGCATCCAGATGGGAGATGAAAGTCAGTAAGGCTACCTGGAATTAAATAATAAAAATAATTAAGACAAACAAACCATTTACTGTTCAAGTTAACTAAACTTCCCTTCAACTAAACAAAACTAACTATGCAAAACTGCTGGGTAACCAAATAAAGGGAAACTTATACCATCAAGCTGTTAGTTAAATCAAACTAAACATCCTTACCTCTGAGGAGGAAACCTTAATAAAGTCGACAGTACTTACAAATGGTTCTTAGAAGAACTGGACTGACCAAACAAAAGAGCAACCTGCCCGACTTAGCTCAGTTTCTAAACTAAAGAGCCCTGCAAAGAGGGAATTGTTTTCAAATAGTCCCGCTCAACAACCCAAATGGTTTTATGGCACAAGTGTTGTAAAAGATTTAAGAGCAAAACCAACGTTTCTTCAAACTGTACAAAACCTCTCTGTCTTCTTCTTCTTCTGTTGAAATTATTGGCAGTTGGCTACCAGTTTCGGGGCATTACCGCCACATACCAAACCGGAGTACTACTCATCAATAAAATGATCAGAGGAAACTTTACATTGAACAACACTAACCTACCAATTCCAGCTAATTAATCAATACTTTTAAATTCGAAAAAATAGTTTAGTACCCATCAAATATCGCATCAACACTTTCCTAATTAATATGCTTGAGTCTCCCAAAAGGGAACAAAGTGATAACACCTTGTTCTCCTTATCCCTGATGAATTTAAGTCCAGTTCTCTGTTCCGCATATTGCTGACGTTCTATTAAAACATGTTTCATAGTTTCTTGTTGTCCACAATAATCACAAAAACCTGACTGATGTTTTCCAATTTTCTTGAGTGAATTATTTAAACCTGTACGACCTATCCTCAATCTAGACAAAACCGATTCTTGTCTACGATTTCCCTCAGTAATTCTCTTATACGCAACCCTATTGTGAATATTATACAAATGTCTCCCAGTATCACTACTATCCCAACAGTCCTGCCACAGTTGTAAAACTTTTAAATTAATATATGATTTCCCTTCTGCTCGACTAATTGGGACATGTCTCTTCTGTTCTTAGTGCTTGTTTGGCCAAAATATCAGCTTCTTCATTACCTTCCACACCTACATGGGCAGGAATCCAAATAAATGTATATAACCTTCATGTTTTTGTTCATTATCTGCAACAGAAGGAGATAAACGTTATTCAACAAGTCTTTCCTGCATGGATTTCCTGTTTGAATACTGAGTAGAACTGCTTGACTATCAGAAGCTACGATCATTTTCTCTTTACAATTTGCATCATTTTCATTCATCCAAGTCAGTGCAAGGATAATTGCAACTAATTCAGCAAACCTCTCTGTCTCTGAGCCTCTCCGTCTCCTTCCCTCGCTCACCTTGTCTGTGTGTGTGGATATGAGCTGCAGCTGGGTGATTACAAGTGACGTTCAGCTGAGTTGAGAGATAGAGGTGTGCTGCTCTCGATGCTGCTGAAAGGTTGCCAGCACCAGGAGAATGCTGGAGCTGTCCTAGGCTTGTGTACTGGTGGGATAAAAAGCCAGAGTTAGTAACACAGCAAATAAAGATGAAGATGAAGATATTGTTCAGCATGGGACATGTTCTTGTTCTTTGTCCTCAACTAAAGCATGTTTTTTTGGCATCCGAGGACATGTCACACACCTGCAGGTGTCTGAGGACCCTTACACCACTCTCTGTTTCTCTCAAGTCCTGTGTGACTAGTCTCTGTGTTAAAGTTGCTATAGCAAATTTTACAGAACAAGCTAGATGTTAAACGTGGTCACGGAGCACTCATCCATCACCTTGGGTATCTTCCTTGAGACGCCAAACGAAATGAGAGAGTGCTTAACACCAGTCACTGTTTTCTAGGTCTAGGTCTCATCTTTTGTTGTCCGTGATGTTAAATGGTGTTTTTCCTTTTGGGACTCCGGTAGTTTGTCCTAAAGTTGAAGCGGTAGCAGCCGGCTGTTTCTACTTCTCTGAAACTATTGAGAGGAGAACCTCTCACTCAGGTGTTCTGTTGCTGAATACACAAGTGTGTAATGAGTAGAGGACCCAGGGAAGTGTGGCAATTCAACAAGGCCGACAACCAGATGGTCCGTTAGTTGGGTTTGGTCTGAAGCAGATTATTGGTGGAGCTTTTTTGACAAATGTGAGGTAAACTAGTAGTAGCACATTCAATATCAAAGAAGGTAAAGTGTTATTATCAGGACAGGGAGAATGTTTAAGTGGTTAGCAACAGTGTTCAAGCTGATGGCCCCCTCCATGAGACCACCACAGCTCAGCAGAACATCATTGTAGCTCCAGACTCAGCACCTTTTGGGTTTTGGTCCTGGTACCAGGAAGGCATAGCTAGGCTAAAGGGGCTTCAAGACGTCCACCCTTGGTTGTCAGTCCCACCAGAAAAACTAGATCTTCTGATGTCTTTTTCCATTACCAAGAACCTATTTATCCATTTGTAGTTAAGACACGACCTTGAGCCCACTCGGTATGTGATTTTAACACTGTTGTCCTGCTCTGGGCTGGTGGACGTGTCTGAGCACTACGTGATGCTTCTGGGTTCCTGTCTTCTAGGGAGGACACGTGCTGACTCCTCTACCAGCAGCCACTCCCTTGAAACCTGGATCTGCTGTAAGTAAATCTTGGGTAAATATCGTGTTCTGTGAGTCTGTTTCTGGTTTTTACTTAAACTGTCTGCTCCAAGTGTCCAAGAAGAAGATGCAGTTAAAATGACATTGTTATGAAAACCCAGCCAAATAATATTTAAAATAGATGGGCTCTTCCAAGCTGGGGCAACCTGAAGTTCCAGGACGATGGCGTGAAGAAGAAATTACCCATTCTTCTATAACCAGTGTCATGGCAACATATCTTTGTAAGAGGGTGCTCTCAATCACATACAAAATATTGCATACATGTTTAGCATGTTTATATAGATATATATTCATATGTAATAGCTAGCCTAGTAGTAGTAAGCCTTAATATAGTTTATTCTTGGTTCATTCTTCAAAATTACTGCAGCTTATTACCATCATCACTGTGGGAAACCCCCACAAATTACAAGTCAAAACTTCCAGAATCCACACCGAATCTCACACACTGCAGACCCCCCCCCCCCCACACACACACAAGCTGGCAAGGGAACTAACTGACAGATGCTCTGACAGGCTACTGACACCAGATCTGACACCTCTGTGTTGACCAACAAAAACAGAACACTCCAAGAACATCTCTTTAAATGTAACTTGGAAACTAAAAACAAAACAGAGCAATTCCAGTTTTTTATGTACATCTGTACACAGAAAAACTGTTTCTAACTAATATCAGCTAACATCAGTACAGCGGTTCCTCGTTATAACGGTTCCCCTTTCACGCCATTTTTTTTGTTCCATTTTGCACGTTTTTTTTACAGCGCTTTGTGTTCTGCTTCTGTCAAAAATCAAAATGGCGCCAGTGTGCTTGGTCTGCCGTTTTGGGTTAGAGCTTTTGTTGATTTTATTGTTTTTATCTGTTTTTATTTTTGATGCAAACTCTCTGCTGATACATGAGCGTCAACAGCTCCTGGATCTCAAGTTTTCTGCAAAAACCGTATCTGGATCTTATAGAGATGGACAGAAGGTTTTGCTCCCTTTTCTGGCTTCAGTTCCTCCGTACCTGTGCCGTGTTCCTGCGCCGCCGCCCTGGAGGAGGAGGCAACGCCGCAGGGGGAAGAGAGGTGGAAAGCTGGCGAAAATGAAGCTCTGTCGGGCAGTTTTCCCGGTTCCTGTAAATGGCGCGTTTTGCTCCCTTGATCATCGGCGGCTGGCTAATCCCCCTGACATTTGGACTGGTGTCAAGCCAGCCTCCAGTTTGTTTTCTGTTTCCCGTCTATTCAAGTTATTACGGGAATGGATGTGGAAACCGGATTTCAAAATAAAATTCAACTTCGAGTGAATTATCATTTTAAGAACATAATCACAAATAATTTAGGCTTGTTCACAATTAGCACCCTGTCAATATCAAGGCAATCTTATTTTGGATTTCAAAGTATAAGCCCTGTGAATTTTCATTTGTGAACTACTCTTTCAATGACTTCAGAATGCTCTTAAAAGCAAAAGTCATATTTCCAAAGAGCAGTTGCATTTTGTATCAACACTATCAAACCACAGCAATTTGAAATTGCCCATTTTTGACCGACTCTTTTAACGATTTCAAAAAGCTCTAAAATGGAAAGTTGCTGTTTCCACAGGGTAACTCCACTTTACATCAACAGTACACAAGCCCACATTGATACCATATCAATATCACGTCATTCTGATGTTGCGTTTCAAAATAAAGGCCTTTTTAAATTGTCCAGATACAACCAAACTTTAACGATTTCAAAATGCTCTAAAATGGAAAGTTGCTGTTTCCACAGGGTAACTCCACTTTATATCAACAATACACAACCCCACAGTGATACCATATGAATATCATGTCATTCTGATGTTGCGTTTCAAAATAAAGGCCTTTTACAATTGTCCATATACGACCTAATTTTCAGTGATTTCAAAATGCTCTAAAATGGAAAGTTGCTGTTTCCACAGGGTAACTCCACTTTATATCAACAGTACACAACCCCACAGTGATACCATATCAATATCATGTCATTCTGATGTTGCGTTTCGAAATAAAGGCCTTTTAAAATTGTCCATATACGACCAAACTTTAACGATTTCAAAATGCTCTAAAATGGAAAGTTGCTGTTTCCACAGGGTAACTCCACTTTATATCAACAGTACACAACCCCACAGTGATACCATATCAATATCATGTCATTCTGATGTTGCGTTTCAAAATAAAGGCCTTTTAAAATTGTCCATATACGACCAAACTTTTACGATTTCAAAATGCTCTAAAATGGAAAGTTGCTGTTTCCACAGGGTAACTCCACTTTATATCAACAGTACACAACCCCACAGTGATACCATAACAATATCATGTCATTCTGATGTTGCGTTTCAAAATAAAGGCCTTTTACAATTGTCCATATTTTACATACCTTTAACGATTTCAAAATGCTCTAAAATGGAAAGTTGCTGTTTCCACAGGGTAACTCCACTTTATATCAACAGTACACAATCCCACAGTGATACCATATCAATATCATGTCATTCTGATGTTGCGTTTCAAAATAAAGGCCTTTTACAATTGTCCATATACGACCAAACTTTTACGATTTCAAAATGCTATAAAATGGAAAGTTGCTGTTTCCACAGGGTAACTCCACTTTATATCAACAGTACACAACCCCACAGTGATACCATATCAATATCATGTCATTCTGATGTTGCGTTTCAAAATAAAGGCCTTTTACAATTGTCCATATTTTACATACCTTTAACGATTTCAAAATGCTATAAAATGGAAAGTTGCTGTTTCCACAGGGTAACTCCACTTTATATCAACAGTACACAATCCCACAGTGATACCATATCAATATCATGCCATTCTGATGTTGTGTTTCAAAATAAAGGCCTTTTAAAATTGTCCATATACAACCAAACTTTAACGATTTCAAAATGCTCTAAAATGGAAAGTTGCTGTTTCCACAGGGTAACTCCACTTTATATCAACAGTACACAATCCCACAGTGATACCATATCAATATCATGTCATTCTGATGTTGCGTTTCAAAATATAGTTTTTTTTAAAATTGCCCATATACAACCAAACTTTAACGATTTCAAAATGCTCTAAAATGGAAAGTTGCTGTTTCCACAGGGTAACTCCACTTTATATCAACAGTACACAACCCCACAGTGATACCATATCAATATCATGTCATTTTGATGTTGCGTTTCAAAATAAAGTTATTTTAAAATTGCCCATATATGACCAAACTTTAACGAATTCAAAATGCTCTAAAATGGAAAGTTGCTGTTTCCACAGGGTAACTCCACTTTAGATCAACAGTACACAACCCCACAGTGATACCATATCAATATCTTGTCATTCTGATGTTGCGTTTCAAAATAAAGGCCTTTTAAAATTGTCCATATACGACCAAATTTTAACGATTTCAAAATGCTCTAAAATGGAAAGTTGCTTTTTCCACAGGGTAAATCCACTTTATATCAACAGTACACAACCCCACAGTGATACCATATGAATATCATGTCATTCTGATGTTGCGTTTCAAAATAAAGGCCTTTTAAAATTGTCCATATACAACCAAACTTTAACGATTTCAAAATGCTCTAAAATGGAAAGTTGCTGTTTCCACAGGGTAACTCCACTTTATATCAACAGTACACAACCCCACAGTGATACCTTATCAATATCTTGTCATTCTGATGTTGCGTTTCAAAATAAAGGCCTTTTAAAATTGTCCATATACGACCAAACTTTAACGATTTCAAAATGCTCTAAAATGGAAAGTTGCTGTTTCCACAGGGTAACTCCACTTTATATCAACAGTACACAACCCCACAGTGATACCATATGAATATCATGTCATTCTGATGTTGCGTTTCAAAATAAAGGCCTTTTACAATTGTCCATATTTTACATACCTTTAACGATTTCAAAATGCTCTAAAAGGGAAAGTTGCTGTTTCCACAGGGTAACTCCACTTTATATCAACAGTACACAACCCCACAGTGATACCATATGAATATCAAGACATTCTGATGTTGCATTTCAAAATAAAGGCCTTTTAAAGTTGCCCATATACGCCTTAATTTTCAGTGATTTCAAAATGCTCTAAAATGGAAAGTTGCTGTTTCCACAGGGTAACTCCACTTTATATCAACAGTACACAATCCCACAGTGATACCATATCAATATCATGCCATTCTGATGTTGTGTTTCAAATTAAAGGCCTTTTAAAATTGTCCATATACAGCCAAACTTTAACAATTTCAAAATGCTCTAAAATGGAAAGTTGCTGTTTCCACTGGGTAACTCCACTTTATATCAACAGTACACAATCCCACAGTGATACCATATCAATATCATGTCATTCTGATGTTGCGTTTCAAAATAAAGTTTTTTTTTAAATTGCCCATATACCACCAAACTTTAACGATTTCAAAATGCTATAAAATGGAAAGTTGCTGTTTCCACAGGGTAACTCCACTTTATATCAACAGTACACAACCCCACAGTGATACCATATCAATATCATGTCATTCTGATGTTGCGTTTCAAAATAAAGTTATTTTAAAATTGCCCATATATGACCAAACTTTAACGAATTCAAAATGCTCTAAAATGGAAAGTTGCTGTTTCCACAGGGTAACTCCACTTTAGATCAAAAGTACACAACCCCACAGTGATACCATATCAATATCTTGTCATTCTGATGTTGCGTTTCAAAATAAAGGCCTTTTAAAATTGTCCATATACGACCAAATTTTAACGATTTCAAAATGCTCTAAAAGGGAAAATTGGTGTTTCCACAGGGTAAATCCACTTTATATCAATAGTACACAACCCCACAGTGATACCATATCAATATCATGTCATTCTGATGTTGCGTTTCAAAATAAAGGCCTTTTAAAATTGTCCATATACGACCAAACTTAAACGATTTCAAAATGCTCTAAAATGGAAAGTTGCTGTTTCCACAAAATAACTCCACTTTATATCAACAGTACACAACCCCACAGTGATATCATATCAATATCATGTCATTCTGATGTTGCGTTTCAAAGTAAAGTTTTTTTTAAATTGCCCATATACAACCAAACTTTAACGATTTCAAAATGCTCTAAAAGGGAAAGTTGCTGTTTCCACAGGGTAACTCCACTTTATATCAACAGTACACAACCCCACAGTGATACCATATCAATATCATGTCATTCTGATGTTGCGTTTCAAAATAAAGGCCTTTTACAATTGTCCATAATTTACATACCTTTGACGATTTCAAAATGCTCTTAAAGGGAAAGTTGCTGTTTCCACAGGGTAACTCCACTTTATATCAACAGTACACAATCCCACAGTGATACCATATCAATATCATGTCATTCTGATGTTGCGTTTCAAAATAAAGTTTTTTTTAAATTGCCCATATACGACCTAATTTTCAGTGATTTCAAAATGCTCTTAAATGGAAAGTTGCTGTTTCCACAGGGTCACTCCACTTTATATCAACAGTGCACAACCCCACAGTTATACCTTATCAATATCATGTCATTCTGATGTTGCGTTTAAAAATAAAGTTCTTTTAAAATTGCTCTTATACGACCAAAGGAGGTAGGGACAGTGGGAATCTCGCTCATCCATTCATGTGTGTCACTAATTAATTGACGAGGCATTTGGCTACCTTAAGAGAGTCCTAGTTAGTCCCGCCGTTTACCCGCGCTCCATTGAATTTCTTCACTTTGACATTCAGAGCACTGGGGAGAGGGTAAAGGGGAAATGGCAATTATTTGCCATTTGATAGACAAATGTAGGGCGAATGGCACATTGCCATTTGACTGACAAATGTAGGAAAAATGGCAATATTTTGCCATTTGACTGACAAATGTAGGAAAAATGGCAATATTTTGCCATTTGACAGATAAATGTAGGGGAAATGGCAATATTTTGTTATTTGACAGACAAATGTTGGGGAAATGGCAATTGTTGCTATTTGACGGACAAATGTAGGGGGGAAATGGCATTTTTTGCCATTTAACGGACCGATGAAGTGGAAATGGCAATACTTTGCCATTTGACGGACAATTGTACGGGAAATGGCAGTTTGTGCCATTTGACAGACAAATGAAGGTGAAATGGCAATACTTTGCCCTTTGACGGCCAAATGTACGAGAAATGGCAATACTTTGCCATTTGACGGACAAATGTACGGGAAATGGCAGTTTTTCCATTTTAGGGACAAATGTAGAGAAAATGGCAACAATTTGCCATTTGACCGAAAATGTAGGGTAAATGGCAAATTGACAGTTGACTGACAAATGTAGGGTAAATGGCAAATTGACATTTGACTGACAAATGTTGGGGGAATGGCAAATTGACATTTGACTGACAGGGTAAATGGCAAATTGACATTTGACAGACAAATGTAGGGGAAATATTTTGCTATTTGACGGACAAATGCAGAGAAAATGGCAATAATTTGCCATTTGACCGAAAATGTAGGGAAATGGCAGTTTTTCCATTTGAGGGAAATGGCAAATTAACATTTGACATTTTGCTATTTGACGGACAAATGCACGGGAAATGGCAGTTTATGCTATTTGACAGACAAATGTAGCAAAAATGGCAATACAAGTGCTGGCCAGTAAATTAGAATATCATCAAAAGGTTGAAAATATTTCAGTAATTCCATTCAAAACGTGAAACTTGTACATTATATTCATGCAATGCACACAGACCAATGTATTTCCAATGTTCATTACGTTTAATTTTGATATTTATAGGTGACAACCAATGAAAACATCAAATCTGGTATCTCAGAAAATTAGAATATTCTAAAGGCCAATGAAAAAATGTTTGTTTCTCTAATGTTGGCCAACTGAAAAGAATGAACATGAAAAGAATGTGCATGTATAGCACTCAATACTTAGTCGGGGCTCCTTTTGCCTCAATAACTGCAGTAATGCGGCGTGGCATGGACTCGATCAGTCTGTGGCACTGCTCAGGTGTTATGAGAGCCCAGGTTGCTCTGATAGTCGTCTTCAGCTCCTCTGCATTGTTGGGTCTAGCGTATTGCATCCTCCGCTTCACAATACCCCATAGATTTTCTATGGGGTTAAGGTCAGGCGAGTTTGCTGGCCAATCAAGGACAGGGATACCATGGTCCTTGAACCAGGTGCTGGTGGTTTTGGCACTGTGTGCAGGTGCCAAGTCCTGTTGAAAGGTGAAGTCTGCATCCCCATAAAGTTGGTCAGCAGCAGGAAGCATGAAGTGCTCTAAAACTTCCTGGTAGACGGCTGCATTGACCCTGGACCTCAGGAAACAGAGTGGGCCAACACCGGCAGATGACATGGCACCCCACACCATCACTGACGGTGGAAACTTTACACTGGACCTCATGCAACGTGGATTCTGTGCTTCTCCGCTCTTCCTCCAGACTCTGGGTCCTTGATTTCCAAAGGAAATGCAGAACTTGCTTTCATCAGAAAACATAACTTTGGACCACTCAGCATCAGTCCAGTCCTTTTTGTCCTTGGCCCAGGCGAGACGCTTCTTGCGCTGTTTCTTGTTCAAGAGTGGCTTGACACACGGAATGCGACACCTGAATCCCATGTCTTTCATGAGTCTCCTCGTGGTGGTTCTTGAAGCGCTGACTCCAGCTGCAGTCCACTCTTTGTGGATCTCCCCCACATTTTTGAATGGGTTTGTCGTCACAATTCTCTGCAGGGTGCGGTTATCCCTAGAGCTTGTACACTTTTTTCTACCACATTTTTTCCGTCCCTTCGCCTGTCTGTTAATGTGCTTGGACACAGAGCTCTGCGAACAGCCAGCTTCTTTAGCAATCACCTTTTGTGTCTTGCCCTCCTTGTGCAAGGTGTCAATGATTGTCTTTTGGACAGCTGTTAAGTCAGAAGTCTTCCCCATGATTGTGGTGCCTTCAAAACAAGACTGAGGGACCTTTTAAAGGCCTTTGCAGGTGTTTTGAGTAAATCAGCTGATTAGAGTGGCAGCAGGTGTCTTCTATATTCAGCCTTTTCAGAATATTCTAATTTTTTGAGATACCAAATTTGGAGTTTTCATTAGTTGTCACTTATGAATATCAAATTTAAATGTAATGAACATTGGAAATACATTGGTCTGTGTGCATTGCATGAATATAATGTACAAGTTTCACGTTTTGAATGGAATTACTGAAATATTTTCAACCTTTTGATGATATTCTAATTTACTGGCCAGCACTTGTATTTTGCCATTTGACCGAAAATGTAGGGTAAATGGCAAATTGACATTTTGACTGACAAATGTAGGGGAAATGGCAATATTTTGCCATTTGACAGACAAATGTAGGGGAAATGGCAATACATCTAACTTGAAATGGCTAAAATAAAATATATTAAAACTAATAAAAGATAGGACAAAGGCACCATCCCGTCTCTTTTGCTTTTTACTAATAATTTGCAACATCTCCGACAGACGAAACCTTTTAGTGAAATTGACTTGGGCTAAAACACAGAAGCTTGTGATGATGCTGCTGTTTCCTTCCGTTTTAGTTGTTTTGTTCCTACTTTGTATGAGAGTTGAATCAGAGGGAGATGTTAATGTGTTCTGTTTGGTTCCTTCAGACGTTCCCGTTCTTTGGAGTAGTTCCAGCCATCTTGAATGAATCGGGAGAGGAGTTGGAAGGGCCCAGTGAAGGATACTTGGTCAGGAGGCTGTCATCACAACTGAGTTCATCTCTGTCACACATGCCTTCTCTGCTCTGGTCATGTGTGTTGATTTCTTTCATGCAGGTGTTTAAACAGCCGTGGCCCGGTGTGATGAGGACGGTCTATGGAAATCATCAAAGATTTGAAACCACTTACTTCAAGAAGTTCCCTGGATACTACGTCACAGGAGACGGTGAGAGACAGCAGTGAGCTGAGTGAGAAGATGAGTGTCATCATCACAGTCACAGTGGTTCTGCAGAACTTCTCACTTGTGTGTACACTGGCACATTAGTCTTGGGTTACAGTAAGATTCACTTCAGCCGGGTCCAGTTTCAAACCTGCTGTAATAAAGTTCTGTAGATTAGAAAATGCCAGGGACACTGTCCCTCTGGAACCAGCAGGTCCAATCTTCACTGGATCAGTCTTTCTCACAGACCAACCACGAGTATGGTCAGGTAACGCCTCTGATGATGACACCATTTGAGGTCACTGGTCTTACTCTGCCATGCACACAGGACAACACACACCTTGTTACCCCTAGCTTACTTGCTAATGTCCACCTGAAGCTAACAATTATGTCCTCATCTCTAACCAGGGTGTGTGTTCTGGTCTGGATCTGGACATGGGTTCAGGCATGGAGAAAGGCTGCTTCACAGTTTACTTATTACCAGTTACTGTAGTTAAACCAGTAATAGAAGCATGTGGCCGTAAGTTACCAAAGTGTTCTGAAACAGAGTAAAGCACGGCGCTTCATCACGGCCTCTGGTGGAGTCAGCAGCAGCTAACGGTTCTGTTGCCAACTCAAAAATGTGTCCATGCCTTCAGGCCAAAGCAAAGAGTTCATTAGTTGGAAGAGCTCTCCTCTGCTGCTAAAGCAGATGCCTGAGAGGCTCTAGTTCTCTAATGGAAACAGTCCTGATGATGTCTCATTCCACAGGTTGCAGTAGAGACAAAGATGGCTACTACTGGATAACGGGGAGGATCGACGACATGTTAAATGTATCTGGTAAGATAAGAAGTCTGATGTGTTTGTAGTGTGGTTTAATCCCAAAGATGAGCATTGTCAGTGCAGTCTCACAGCGGTTTGAGCTTTCGTCTATGAAGTGTCACCATGTCAGAGCAGGACCAGAATGTTGGTTAGGGCCACTGGCATGTCATTCTAACTCTGGTGGCCAGCTTGGTCTCAGTGACAAACACAGAAGAAGCTGACTTTAACCTTTCAGGTGAAATGTGGTCCCAGTCCCAGCATGGAGGTGGTGTCATGTCACTAATGTTAATGCCACACTGGCATCTTTTGGTCCAGTCTCTTTAGCTGAGTTGGGAGGGTTAGTCACACATCAAAAGCCTGCTGGCTCACCTCTCGACATCCTGTTGTCCTGCCTCTGTAAGGAGGCCTTCTCCA